>NW_017299882.1:1647050-1654541 GCF_001594075.2 Trachymyrmex cornetzi | reverse complement strand
TAGGGTGAAAGATTGCTGATGAAGACTCAAACCATGAGTGGAAACGTTCAAAGTTAAGGTTTATACATTTAGTATTAAGATAAAATTGCGCTAACCGATAACCAGCGTCGACTCCTATCGCCTGTAATATATATTTTATGGTTTTATTAATTATTTTAATTAAAGGAGTTTGTAAAAACTTATCAGTTTTTATATTAATTTGTAATTCATCATCGCTAATACTATTGTTTTGCCACATTTCCATTCGGTGAAAAATCTCTGTATTGGATGTATGGATTGCAAAAATATTATTACTTAAATTAAAATATAAGTACGCACAAACAGGACCTCAGCTACACTGGATTTCATGAGAAAATCGAAAAAAAGTTTAGAATTTCTTAAAAATTCACTTACTTTTGGCTCGTGTAGCTATCACCTCAGATATATATTTGCTTGATATAAGAGTTTTAGAGTCCATATCTTGAAAATAAGCGTGCAGCTGACGTCACATTATTGAAACGAACGATACCGAGTTTGTAAAACTAAGATTGAAGGTCTAGAAAAGAAATATTAACACTGAATAGAAAATACGTGTATGCGAATACTTAGCGAAGACTGAGACTATCAACAGAGCCGAAATTCTGCGTAGCAGTAGTTACGCGGTCTTTCAATAGATTGTGCTGGCATATGTTAGTTAAGAAGACGTGCGGTTGAATAAGACAGAATGATATAGATTGTATAATGCGACGTCTATAATGAGATTTTAAGACTAAATCAAAGATGTCATCACTATTGTCGAATTTGGAATTAAAAAAGTCTGTACTATCGACCTTGATCGAGTTGGGTAATCAGTTTGGCATCCCTTAAGACTCGTAAAAATTTATAATTTATAACTACATTTAAATGTATTGCAGATTTAGCTCTGTTAGCTATGTACATGAGAATTGAAATAGTTTTTGTGTAATTTTTACTTTGGACTAAAAATAAACAGTTATAAAATTAGCATACTATTAACAGAATAATGTTTTCATTATTTTTAAATATATGTTGTAATATTTTATAATCCTACATCTTTATATTTTGATGTATTCAGACGAGTCTATATTTTTATTTATGTACGGTTTTTAATTGTTTTTCTGTCTATTGGCATCTTTCGTCACAAAAAGTGATTTAATTTTGTTATTGCCATCTCACTGCATGATTTTTAAATAAGATTAATCATTTAAGTTCGAGCATTTAATTCGTAGGAATGTCTTGATTATCTCTTAATTACCTTATCTTCATTAATTATCTAGATTAATAACAAATATTAAAAGAAAAAGTACCTTATGTAAGTGCAACATTGTATTAAAGAAATATATCTATATTAGAAGTGCAACATTTTATTATAAGTACAGAATTACATAAAAAGTGCAATATTTTATTGTATATTTATATTATTAATTAAATATTAATTAAATATTATAGTATTAATAAAATATTTTAATGTCCTTTAGATTTTTATTTCTTTTTATTAAAATATGTATATTTGTATATATAAATATATCTACCAGTTTTAATAATAATTTAACAGTCCTATTTTATAATTTTTAATGACTGTATAATATCATTTCATTATCGTGTTTTTTTACTATGTTCAAAAACCTGCGCAATGATAATGTAATCGATAGTTATACAGTTGTTAAGAATTACAGAATAGACTCCTTACTTTTAGAGAAAATATTTTGTAAATATTCTTTATATTGAACTAAATACGTTCTCTGAATATTCTTAGAATATGAAAAAGAATATTTATTTCGACCTATCTGGAATATTTAAATTGGTTTCATTTTGACATTTTGTGTATGTTTATAGAATATTTTTTAATATATTGTAAGAATATTTTAATATTCTCGACGAATGTTTATAGAATATTTATTAAAAGTGTTTAATGATTGTGATTGGCCAGTTTTTCATAATTACGGATGTTATTAACCTCGATTAAGAGTGCCGTGTAAATGTAGTCAATAACGAAATGGCATTGTGCACAAATTTCGTCGTCAAAACGTCATTTTCTACGTCTATAATATTCAGCCATTTATCATGGGGAGTGGCGAAGTGCTGTAGCATACACATAAGCACGAGCCCATGTACATGTGCTCGCTTTCGATACGCCGAGAGAGCACATGTGCAATGTCATACAATGTGCATACATGGGCTCGTGCTTACATGAGTTCCTACCAAAGACATCGGATTTGTTCGCGTCGCATGCTCCAATATGTTCCAATATGCTCCTACCATAGCTCCTACTCACTCCAACGCGCTTGATAGAGTGAGTAGGAGCTATGGTAGGAGTATGTTGGACATGGAGCATGCGACGCGACAAGCCTATAGGGAATCGAGTGCGCGATCCGTATCCAAGGAATATATCAAGTGTGGTCGACAATAGTGAGAGAGAGGTTCACGGGAGGCGGCCATCCCCCTCATTCTCTCTCCCATTACACCATTGAATGGAACGAGAATAGAAATGGGCGGTTTTCACGATCCCTCTCTCTCATCCCATTTTGACACGGATCGCGCAGTCCATTCTCTATATGCTTTGGTTCCTACCAATTTCGCCACATTTCGTCAGGCCGCCGATTAATTTTGAATCACATGCTGACTACTTAGGAGCCTTAATACATTTTATTGTGCCATTTGATAAAATATACATTGATGATTGAGCATCGATTATGAAATTTGCCGAATATTCATTTGGTAACCATTTTAACAATGACCCAGTTTCATGATTGGCCATTGCGATGGCCATTCAACACCTTCAATATCAGTCATGCATTCTAATTGGTAGAATCCGATAGTCCTCACTGAGGCCTTGTCTGATTATCATCGCAGCCAATACGGTGGCAAGATCTTAATCTTACGCAATAGGAAAGCATTTTTGCTGGTAGAGCTGGTGCGCACTCAGTGCACTTTAAAGCCGTTGTACACAAATCGACCTAAAGATGTACGTTTAAAAATATAGAATTAAACCACGAAATCCCTAATACATTTTATTGTAGTATTTGATAAAATATACATTGAGTATTTTATTAATTGAGATCTCTCACTTTTACAGTCAGATTAGGTTAATGTACATAGTCTTTGTGTACAACAGCTTTAATGTGCACTGAATGCGTACCAGTTCTACCAGTGTAAAACGCAATGAGCATTGTGTGCCGGTGGATATTCCCCCCTTTCTGTGCCATAAGCTCTGACCTGGCTTGCATGACGTCGATATGCATCGGTATCTAACGACGAATAGACTTAATGGACCGTACCTTTTGTTCCCTATTCCCTACAGAGATAATCCTCAGGTAAGAAAAAAAAGAATTTCTCTCATTCGTCAATATTCTGTAAGAACGCGTGGCTAAATTTAAGACAAAATGGCGGACCGATACAACACTTTTAATGCGCATTAGTTATGTTATTTTGTCTGTTGAGCTATATATTCCAACAGGAAGACGAATTGCAGAGCAAATAGGGAAACTCAACCGACTATTTCGTTTTGCACGAGCGATATTCAGTGATTGATTCAGTTTCGCACGAGTTGAGGCTTCATTTGACCTCGTTTTGGTGGCGCCAAAATTTATTTCTATACAATTGCAAACATGAGCTCATTTATCCGGTTACGTTAGCTGGCCCCAGTGACGACCAGTGGCAATTTTATCTTTAATACTTGACCACACGCTAACGGAGGATGTCGACGCAGCCTAAAGCACGTGGTATGAAAAAATTTCATATATAAATAATTTTTAATAATTTAAGCTTGAATATTTATCTTCTTTCTCTGCTGTAAATTCTCTTGGGAATGGTAAATTGAGCCTGAAGCATTATATGGAGCAGGGTATAATAATGAAATATTAGGAATTGTAAAACTGCGTTTGTTTATTAGTGATATATTTGATGTATAATATCTCTGCATTGTACAAACACAATTGTTTACGTGTATACTGTGTAAATAGATGCATATTAAATTCATATGTAGTGTTACACTGGCTGCGTTCAGGAACGTCGCTCAGATGCCTCCAATGCCTCGGATTCATCATCTGTCCTTGTTTAATATTAGATGTTAAACAAAGACAGATGATGAATCCGAGGCATCGGAGGCATCCGAGCGACGTTTCCGAACGTAGCCAATATATGTATGCCTCAACTAGTGCTTGGAAACATCAGACGATTCGAACAGTTCAAATCTCAAGTTCGAACGTTAAATAGTTTGGACTGAATGTATGTCCGAACTATTTTAACCCATTTCAGAGCTGAAAGTTCGAATTTACACTTCGAACTCAGACATCACAAGTCGCGATCGACCTGAATATGTCTAGGATGGCTCAAGATATTTGTAGGTTGATATCAATAAATATAGGAATTTTATTTAAATTTAATATGCACAATTAAGAAGGTTGAGCATTCGCCACACATTAAACTTTGTTAGTGAAAATAATATATATATTCTTGATACAGTTTACAAAAATTTTTTAATTAGATCGACATAAGTAATATACAGGGTGGGCCATCTATTGGTACGTTTTTTTCATGTGGCTCCCTCTAAAAAAAATTAATAAAAAATATCAATGTATGCTCATTTGATCGCATTTTTAAAAACGTACCAATAGATGGCCCACCCTGTACATTAATAAAATAACCATATCATTAACAAAATAACCATATCATTAACAAAAAATAGACGTTTCGGCCTTGAATATGGCCATCCTCAGTATTACATTCGTAAATTAACATTAAAATATTAAATTATGTGCTAATAATTTATCGGTTAACGTTACAATGTAATTGTTCAATTACTTAATATCCTCTAGTCAAATTAAAATTTCAATCCATAGTTCGTATTTAATTAAATGATAGTATCTACCAGTGCACACATATAATTGCTTGTCAATTTGATATAATATCATTGAAATTATAAGATAAAGTTTTTAAACTCTAAAATAAAAATCCAGTAATAAATTTTCTATTTCAATTATGGAGCTAATTCTTTACTAAAAATAAAAATTTTAATAACATTATCCAAATCTTGAATTTCCGATCAAAAGATTCATTTCTGGAATGATCCATATTAAAAAACAAGCTGAGGGGATAAATAATCAAAGTGATACAGAAAAATTACCAGTTTTCTACTTACCGATAATCCAAGCAATACCATAGTTCTAAAAATTACTTTGAAATTTATGCTAGATGGCAACTGGTTACCTTCCCATTACCTCATTGACTCTCTTCTATTTCACAAAATTTTCCTCCTTTTAATGGTAGAGACCTTCTAGAGAACTTATAAACTAAAGAAATTATAATCTAAGCTCATTTGAAACCAATCTCTGACAGTAAGAATTTGACAAGAAGTAATCTTCCATTATTATCAGGCGGAAATTCAAGATTTGGGTAATGTTATTAAAATTTTAATTTTTAATAAAGAATTAGCTCCATAATTGAAATAGAAAATTTATTATTGGATTTTTATTCTCTCTAGTTTGGAGACTTTATCTTATAATTTCAATGATATTATATCAAATTGACAAGCAATTATGCATTGGTGGATACTATCATTTAATTAAATACGAACTATGGATTGAAATTTTAATTTGACTAGAGGATATTAAGTAATTGAACAATTACATTGTAACGTTAACCGATAAATTATTAGCACATAATTTAACATTTTAATTTACGAATGTAATTACTGAAGATGGCCATATTCGAGGCCGAAACGTCTATTTTTTATTAATGATATGGTTATTTTATTAATATATATTACTTATGTCGATCTAATTAAAAAATTTGTGTAAACTGTATCAAGAATATATATATTATTTTCACTAACAAAGTTTAATGTGTGGCGAATGCTCAACCTTCTTAAGTGTTTATTTTGAAACCACGTATTGAAAGATAATTTAATATGCACATTCAATTACATTCAGTTATAAATACGTTATTATACATGTGTAATAACTTTCCTAATGTGACAGGTTGAAAAAATCGAAAATTTTTTTATATATAAAAAAGACGTTTGAGTGTAATAAAAACGAAAAAAATTATTTCTAATAAACTAATATGCTAATTGTACGAGTAAATATTTACGTCGGCTTGTGCACAACGGCTTTTAAGTGCACTTTAAAATATTAAACTGCAAGAAATTGCAAAAATAAATAAAATCGGTTTTTATAAAACAAAACGTGAACATATTCGAAGAGACGTTGTTCATGGACCATATATAATATCAAAACCGTTTCCTTACAAACATTGCATTGCGCTTCATTATTATTACATGTAATAAAAATTTCCCACACGTGATTTTTTCTTTTTGACATTTTTGTAATGTTTGTATATTCAAGTCTCGTGAAAAATTGCTCTGTTTCCAAGGCATACTATATTTGTTTACTGTCCGAACCGTCCGAACTTCAGACATAACGAATTGACATTTCACACAGATCACTGCTTAAGTTCGAACTATTCGAACTGTCCGAAATATTCGAATTAGATGCTCATTTTTTTCAACTTCGAATTATTCGAATAAAAACATTCAACATGTTCGAATCTTTTGTCTGAGCCCTAGCCTCAACTAATGCTTTCATGTCAATTTCCTGTGAGACATACACTATCTTATAATTTTTAGATAAAATCATGTTTTTTTACAGCTATAATTTATTGAAAATATCGACATATACATATGAACGTACATTATTTGAGTAGTTAAGTTTAAAACAACAAAATAACATATATATTTAATATTAGATAATAAAATTGATTGAACTGCCTTTTCACAGAAGAACAAGCAATCTTAGATTTCATTATTTGATCTTGGCTAAAATTTTTTCGTTGAAGTTTATGATTGCGTTCTGATACCACCTTTGGCGACTAATATATATAAAAGGGATGGTCCGAAGGAAAGCATAGTAAATTTAATTTTAAAAAATCGTTCAACTGTTAATATGTAAATCGTTCGTAACTAAATTTTTTATTGTTGTACATTGAAAATGACACAAACGGTGTTGAAACATATGTAATGTAATTAAAATATCGAAGTTAATGTTTTTTGGCTCGCAGCCCTTCTTTTAATTGTATTGTTATAGATTTATAAAATTTCGAGCCTTAAGCGCAATATTGACAACACAAATAAATATAAACGTATGACTCGCAGAGTACTTTCCTTTGGGGGGATCCCGTTTGCCTACAAATCGATTGCCTACAGTACCTTTTGCCTACATCACTTTTGCCTACAGTTCGATTGCCTACATGTATTATTGCCTAATACAGCTCGATTGCCTACATGTACTATTCTCTGCTTTAAAAACATAAATTCTGTTTTAAAACACAAATTTTCTGCTTTAGAAACACAAGTTCTTTATTTTAAAACAAATTCTCTGCTTTAAAACACAAATTTCTGCTTTCAAAATGCAAATTATTTTTCCTACTATCGTGCGCTCGCTTCGCTCAGGAGACAAACTTCGCTCGTGTGGGAAACACCTACTTTGCGCACTTGTA
>NW_017299882.1:1579922-1646585 GCF_001594075.2 Trachymyrmex cornetzi | reverse complement strand
ACATGTAGGCAAAAGTAACTCCGTTTCTAAAATTTTTATTTGTGTGCAAAAGCGCATGTAGGCAATCGAGCTGTAGGCAATCGAACTGTAGGCAAAAGTAACCCCGTTTCTAAAATTTTTATTTGTGCGCAAAAGCGCATGTAGGCAATCGAGCTGTAGGCAATAATACATGTAGGCAATCGAACTGTAGGCAAAAGTGATGTAGGCAAAAGGTACTGTAGGCAATCGATTTGTAGGCAAAAGCAACCATCTCCTTTCCTTTAGCATTACCCAGAGTTAACGACATAGACATAGAAAATTTGTAACTCCTTTTTAACTTTTCTTTTTTGTTTGGTTTTTAAAATTTATTTTTTGTATTTTTTTACTTTTTGTTTTATAATTTTTTTATCTTTTCATGTATTTTAATTTTTTTGTACATTTTTCAATACTTATATTTTTTTATATATTTTGGGCAACATGTATACAATTATGTTTAATACAATATTAGTATTGAAAATATCATCAAAAATAATGGTATTTTAAACCACTCTTAAAAGCCACAAAAATGATTTTCTCGACTGTTTAAAGATTAAACGAGGGGTATGTCACTCTCGAGTCAAATAAACATCGTTGCTCGACTCTCACTGACTCGGTTTGATTCGCTCCTTTATTTTCACTGGCTTCTATTGATTCCTCGCATTATTTTACCTGTTTGCGCTCGTTGATTCGCGCCGATTCATTTCTTAAACGCACCGACTCGCTAAGACTCGCACTGTGACTCGAGAGTGATACAGATTAAAAATGGCAGTTTAATCAGTTTTATTATTTAACACTAAATATGTATGTAATTTTGTTATTGTTTTTAAACTTTAGCTCTTCTCAAATAGCGTACATTCATATGTTTATGTCGATCTTTTCAATAAAATAATTGCGTTTGTAATCCGATGCATACACCACCGAAAGTTTTTAGAATTACCTCAGAAATTTTTCAACTGAAAAGTGAAACATTTCATAAAAATTGCGAAATATGTTTGCAATTTCTGAGACAGCTCTGGAATAGCAAAATGTCCGCAATTCTTGCACATGAGACCTTATTGGAAGATTCATGAAATGTTACAGAAAGAATCTGCAATTTTTTTTAAATATTACTAAAAAGGTTGGATTTCTATTATAGGCTCTAATGAATTAAATTGATTAAGAATAAAAAACCTTTGGGAGTGCTGGATGTTATTGCAATCAAGTTTTATTGTATATAATAATTAAACGTTTCAATCCTTGGTTTGGATTGAAATGCGAATATGAGCGATACTCACCGAATTACCAGTGAAATTTATAAATACACATCTACACATAGTGATAGAATGTTGCTAGATCATAGAGAAGAAAAATTAAGACAATTTGTAATCTGCATTGATGTTTGCAACGGGTTCAACAATCTTAAACCTGGTAGCTTAAGACTACAACAGTTGCACACAGCAATGGCAACAATAAAGGCCACATGAAGCACACAATAATTAGTTGTACATCGCTGAGGATGACTTGAGTTGAGCTGAAACGTATGAGATGTAAGCATTTAGAAAATACACGGTATTACAAAAGGATTGCGCAAATGATTACTGTGGGACCACTCTCACTTGCCTGATAATTTTAAAATTTTATATCTTAAAAACACAAACAAAATAAAGCATACAGCCACAACACTAGATAAAATTCCGACCTCTGTCTACTTTTCGCTGTTGAGAAGGAAGATTCTCTTTCCATGATCTAACTTGTCATAATTTTGTGAGATCATACGAGGTTGTTGGTTGCAAATATATTAATTTAACTCATACCACGCTTTTTAAATGTACATTAGAATTAATTTACTATCTGTTAATAGCTTTGGGAAGTTTATATATGCGCACTACTTTTCAAGAATAAAGAACTTCTTCTCTCTTACAATACTTTTTGGAATATTGTTATAAAATCGGGACGAATAAAAATTATATTCCTTTGAAGATTATAGAACAAGACATAGTTTATAATAATACGACTAAGACAACTTTATTATTTTATTGTAACAAATCAATTATAATTAATAAGAGTATTTTACGAGATATATTTTTGTAATGGTAAATAATGATATTAGGTATATAATTACTGGGGTGATCCCGATTGATCACGGCTCGATTGGACACCACCAATCACAGCGACCGGTGTTTAGGAGTTTTGTAGTCTCAAGCGCTGTGAGTGGCTCGTGTCCAATTGAGCCGTGTCCAACTGGGTGCCACCCCGTAAATTTTATCTAGCGTTGTGGCTGTATGCTTTATTTTGTTTATGTTTATAAAATTTTAATCACCTTCTGAATTTTAATTTTATTTTATATTTTAATATTTTTAGCTTCGATTAACGATTACTTAAATAATCAGTAATCAAAATCGAAAATTTTCCGATTAATTGATTAATCAGTAATCAAAAAAGGAAAAAAATATTTAATTACTCGATTAATCAATAATCAAGAGAAAAAATATTTAATTATTCGGTTAATCAAGTAATCAAAAACATAATTTTTTAATTACTTTATTAATCAGTAATCAGAATATCAATTTTTTTATTACTTGATTCAGTAATCAGAATGTAAATCATTTTTTAATAACTGGAGTAATCTGTAATCAGATTTAAAATTTTTCAATAATTCCATTACTCAATAATCAGTGTCAAATATTTTTTTATTATTTAATTGATTACTTTTTTATTTGACGAGAAACTCTGCCTTTTCTCGCTGTTCAATGATGAAATAGTCTTGATATCTTTAGACGATTTGTATGATTTTTATTGCGATATGACTATACACTTTGTAATTTTTTAATGTCTTTTGACGATTTATACAACATTTATTGCGACATAAATATACTTTATAATTTTATTCTTAGAGTTCATCCAACATTTAAATATTTTGTATTAATTTTAAAATTTTGTGATTTAGTTTGGCTGATGAACACTTAGTATAGTCGAAACGTTCCATGTTATCTATACGACATCGAATATTAATTTGTGATGTAAAGTGAAATATTATATTTTTTTTTTTTTTTAAATTAGATCTTTCTTTTGCTCGTTTTTTTATCTATCTACTTTTTTAATTTTCAATTTTGATTACTGATTATCTAAGTAATCGTTAATCGAAGGTAAAAATATTACTATAATGCCGATCCCTGATTTTATCATGTATTATATATTATATATTAGTTTATTATGTCATCTTATATTAATTTTTAACGCATTGAAAATATTAATGAATTTATTAAATAAAATTATCTATTTGGCTTCCTTTTTTTTTATATTTACCGTAATCTTGCAATACTCAGTTGATATTTTAAGTATTTTCTACGTCACATAAGATGTATTTTTTGGTGTCATTTTTTTTTTGTAAGGCAAGGGAAATGCCTACGCATACCCTCAGTTCCGCGGGCACGGAACCGAGGGATATGTCAGACTCGCATATACTAAAATCCTCGCCGGTATCCTTCATTATCCTGTTCGCAGGGGCGCCCTGGGCACGCGTGCAGCTTCAGGACGCCTGTAGGCCAACATGGCTGGTTGGCCCTTCCCTAAAGGGGTGACCTTTGTTATACGGACCACCAGTGCTCTGGGTCTTTCGCACAGTCGAGGAGGGGACATCCCCCTCGGTCTCGCCCTCTCTTAGTGTTGTGAGGTGGGGCAGAGCCAACACACAGTGCTACCAATCTGAATATAGGCGATTGAAAATGAAATTTTCAACTTTTTCATTGAAAAATAAATTTATTGTAAAATAATCCCTATTTAGTGTGTAAAAGTTTAGAAGTAACAGTATTTTTCTCAAAAAAAATATAAAGTTATAATTAACAATAAAATTTGAAAAAGATGCTTTATCTTCCTACGATTAAATTAATGAAATCATTAATACATCATCGAATAAGATATTTTAAACTAATAATATGCAAATTATATTATTCTTTTAAAGTTAAATTACTATTAAATTTACTTCTAAATACTTATTTCAATAAAAACAATTAATTTTTTATAATAAACATATAATTTGACTTTACAAAAAAAGGAATAAAAAGGAACTCACAAATGAGGATACATTATAGACATTAATAATGATTTTTTAATTTGTTTATAGAGGATCTGCAGACTTGCAGAAGTAAGAATTATGTACATGTACAAGAATTATCTACATGTACTCTATGTACACTCACACGCAAAAAAAAACGATGAAGCAAAAACGACCCTTTTTGTTTCAATATTGAATAACTCGGTGAAAAAAAATCGTACAGAGTTCTATAAAAAAGCAAATTGAAGGTAAAGATTCACACTTTCGATTGCTGTAAATCACATTTTTGTGTGATCTTTACTTCATGCCACAGACATTTGTAAAATTTGTACAAAATTTTCATGTTTGACGGGTATCCATTTGTGTCCGTGTAGCTCCATATAGGATCAGTCAGATTGAAATATCAATTACCGATTTTGAATGTAGAGATTTCAACCTTTAAAAGGCTTTTTTAAACATCTCGCTACGATGTTTTTTCACTAAGTTATTGCTATTTGAAAATATTAAAAATTTGTTCAAAGATTTAGCGTCCAAAAAAAACAGGCCACTAAATTTTTGCACAAATTTTGAATATTTTCAAATAGCAATAACTTAGTGAAAAATTATCGTAACGAGATGTTTAAAAAAACTTTTTAAAGCTTAAAATCTCTACTTTCGAAATCTGTAATTGATATTTCAATCTGACTGATCCTATATGGAGCTACACGGACACAAATGGATACCCGTCAAACATGAAAATTTTGTACAAATTTTACAAATGTCTGTGGCATGAAGTAAAGATCACACAAAAATGTGATTTACAGCAATCAAAAGTGTGAATCTTTGCCTTCAATTTGCTTTTTTATAGACCTCTATACGATTTTTTTTCACCGAGTTATTCAACATTGAAGCAAAAAGGGTTTTTTTTGCTTCATCGTTTTTTTTTTGCGTGTGACTGTACGTAAGAGTTGATAATTCTTATTTCTGCAAGTCTGCAGATCCTCTATAAACAAATTAAAAAATCATTATTAATGTCTATAATGCATCCTCATTTGTGAGTTCTTTTTTATTCCTTTTTTTGTAAAGTCAAATTATATGTTTATTATAAAAAAATTAATTGTTTTTATTGAAAAAATAATTGTTATAATATATTTGTTGCAATAAATAAATTTAATCTTACTTATGTATTTTTTATTCAGACAGTTGTTAACTGCCATCGCAATACGTACTCTTATGTAACGCTGCCAATTTCTTTTGAAAATTTTATTTTCGTGAAGTTTACAAGAATATTGATAGCTATCAGCTGTCAAAAGAATATTTAAAAAAAATCCCATTTAAAGCAATATTAAATTTCAAGGCCCCACACATTGAACGGAAAAATTCAGCCGACGCTGTAATTCTTAATTAATTTTAAAGTTTTTTTTTTATTTGCTCAATATTGGATGAGTTATATGCCCATTCTGTGTAAATTTTGATTACAGTTCAATGAATATTCGTTATATCGTGTAATTTTGATTTCTTTTGCTCACTTCATTAGATCGGCAATGTTTACTTTGGACCGTAATCAAAATTTACGCAAAATGGGCTTTTAGTAAATTTTAGTTCATTCAATTTTGAGCATATTAAAAAAAAAACTTTAAAATTAGTTAAGAATTAGAGCGTCGGTCGAATTTTGCCCACAAAGGTGTTTTACTGTCTATCCGTGTTCCGGTGGCTCGGATTCAAATTGTTGGAAAAATTTTAAAAAGTATGGTGTTATTTTTTTTGGATTTTCAACTGCATTAGGGAATTCCTATCCTGATTGAATTTCAAATGTTAAAATAACAACCATCCTAGTACGTAATAATAAAAATAGTATTTTAATTGTGTTGATTCCGCGAATTCCGTTCCGTTGTCAATTGCCGCTCTATGGGACGGACTCTCACTCCCCGCGGCCCGCGTGCCGAGCCATCAATGAGCGTACATTTTAGCATTAGTAGACCGAACGGATTCGTTAAGCGCTTATTCGACTATCGTTAACGATCAGTGTCTGTATTTCGTTAACTATTGCGAGCATTGCAAAATAGTAGAATGTATTTAAGAATTATTTATTAATATATTTTCATTTAAAAATTTCTCATTAAATAAAATCATTTTATTAAAATAAAATATAAACCTTTTGATAAAATATATAATAAAACGAAAATTTTTAACTAATCAAGTTATATATTTATATTATTTATATATCTTTTGTAATCGCACCGAGTCGTAGTTATAATCGATTCAATGTTGTACGTAATAGTATAATTTATAATTTGAAATGAAATTTCGATTGTAGGGATGTGTAGAAAAATAGTGACAGTCATACAAAGATAAAAATTTATGAAGGTTTACGACATACATAAGACATTATTTCTTTTCCATACAAATATCTACTTTAAAAAAAAAACAAATATATTTTTATAAAGTTTATTCATTCCTACAAAAGTTTTCGCAATTAAAGTAAACAACTCATGATAATATTAAAATGATGTTAAACTGACTCGTGATTGATCAAAAAATGACTTTTAGTAAGCATTTTGAAGCCATTTTAACATGATGATTTTTTGTTCTGTTTAAATATATTTTTCAATTTATCGCATATGATAGATTGTAGAAACATTTCTGTTAAAGCATTTCATATGAAACATATTGCAGAATCCTTTCAGAATTGTTGCACAGGAGATGTGAAAGGTTGAAACATTTCTGAAAATTTTACGTAACAATCGGTGTTGTATGGGGATGATGATGTCTTTATAATAAACAGAAGTTTTGAATCTTTCTTTGTTGTAGGTCCAGGTAGACCACCAAAATTGAAGAACGTTCCATGCACGTGGTGCGGAGAGACTAAACTACCATTAAAGTATGTTCTTCCTACACAGAATGGCAAGAAGGAATTTTGTTCGGAGACTTGTCTGTCCGAATCTCGCAAAACCTATACAAGGAGTGTTTGTGTACAATGCGAAAATGTGATAGCGATCAGGGTTACACCTTTTAGACTGGAACAAAAAGATGCTCCAACAAAGGATTTCTGTTCTGCATACTGTTTAAATGTGTATCAGAAAAAAGAAACACAAACAGACACAAAGAAAAGTGAGTGACTATAGTTTTGCATAAATCTACACAAACTTATATAGCAATTCAAACAATTTTTAACAAATTGAAACAAATGTTTAATTTATAGACAACAGTGATCCTTTGTTACTGTCTCCTACTTCGTCTCCAGCTTCATCTGGATTGTCAAGCAACAATAATGCACAAACGACACAACCTTACACAAATACAAATAATCACACAACTGTATCTCGTCCACCAACAGCATCTACTGGAACATCTACTGCATCGTTGCAATATGAAGCCTTTCAGACTTTTGATTGGGATCTTTATTTAAAAGAAACAAACAGCAAAGCAGCTTCACTCGAGTGCTTCAAGCAGGTACAGCAGTACAGCATACTGCAATTTGACCTGTCAACATACAATTTTTATTTAATGTTACTGCAGAACATATAGGTTCAGTGCTTGTTTATTGCTTACACATTGCGCTAATTGATAACCAGCGTCGACTCCTATTTCCTGTATTACATATTTCATGATTTTATTAATTGTTCTAATTAAAGGGGTCTGTAAAAACTTATTAGTTTTTTCGTTAATTTGTGATTTATCATTGCTTACACATTGTATATTATATATTATTTTGATTTCAGCATGACGTTCCACCAACAAATGAATTTAAGATTAATATGAAATTGGAAGCATTAGATCCACGGAACTTGACATCAACTTGTATCGCCACAGTAGTAGGTGTTCTGGGACCGCGATTAAGATTAAGATTAGATGGCTCTGATAACAAGAATGATTTCTGGCGGTTGGTCGATAGTAACGAAATACATCCGATAGGCCACTGTGAGAAATCTGGCGGGATGCTTCAGCCGCCACTAGGCTTCCGGATGAACGCTTCTAGTTGGCCAATGTTCCTCCTAAAAACTTTAAATGGTGCCGAAATGGCACCGGCTAAAGTATTCAAACGTGAACCAAAGACACCACGCTCTAATTTGTTTGAAGTCGGACACAAATTAGAAGCAATTGATAAAAAGAATCCACAGCTTATATGCACTGCAACCGTTGGCGCAGTTAATGAGGACCAGATACATATTACGTTTGATGGTTGGCGCGGTGCTTTTGATTACTGGTGTCGTTATGATTCTCGAGATATTTTCCCTGCAGGATGGTGTTTTAAAAGTGGACATCCATTACAGCCACCAAGGCAAAAATGTACACATGAATATATATTTTATAATTTGTAAAGTAACTGTATAACTACAAATTCATTAATACGTATATCTCTTAATCTTTTATCTTGTTTTAAATATTTAAATATTTTTAATTCACATTTTTAATGTATTTAATTCTAAACTTACAGCAGGTTCAAACAAGGGATTTAGAGGGTCTAAAGCCAACAGTAATGTTTTTCTTGTAATGGCGGTTGGCTCTGGAAATAACAATAACAGAGAGTCTCCAGTTGCATTAGTAACACCTGCAGGCTCCAATGCACCATTACAGCCAGCTACGGAACCTGACACTAGCACAGTCAATACCAAACCGCTTGAAAATGGTAAGTAAATTATAATTCTGTATCAGGGTATGGACACTTTGTTATAAAAAGTTAAGCCCTATTTCTGCGCCATTTGGGCGAATAGGCAGTTTTGGGAACTATAAATTTCAGCATTCCTGCTCGATCAATACTGTCAACATGATTCAAACCCCCTATTTTAGAAAAGAGTATCGTACGAAAAACTAAGTAAATGCTATAGTATATGTAACGCATATATATATACTATAGTATTTCCTTAGATTTTTGTATGCGATACTTATATCGGTAGCACACGGTGCTTTGATTACGTTTGATTACGTTTGATTCCAACCACGTTCTGATACTTCCGATCTGGGATCAGCTAAAATAAAAACTGAGTTCCAAATAATAAAGCCAATGGCATACGATGCTTGGTTTCCTGCTGGATGGATTGCTAGCTGGATTAAAATCTTGCCACCGGATTGGCTGCGATACCGGCACTGACAGCACCGCAGCCAATACAGTGGCAAGATTCTAATCCAGGAAAACAAGCATCGTGTGCCATTGGCTCTACTTGTAGGAACTCAGTTTTTATTTTAGCTGATCCCGGGTCGGGTCGGAAGTATCAGAACGTGGTTGGAATCAAATGTAATAAAACGTTGTTTTTGGTAACACTTTTTAGGCTTTCACATTATTCACATTATCTTAAAAGATACTAGAAGGTTTGCGGGTTATCACCGTTTCTATCCATGTAGTTTCTGGTGATTGCACAAATAAAGTGGTGATTCTCTGATTGTTACAAATAATAATACTCAAACAAAACGCTGTTAGTCCACTATACATTCGTGAGTCTATTGTTCGCTGTTCACAGATACATACATCAGAATAAATAAATACATAAATCAGAATAAATTACAAAGGAGGGTGTTGAATTATAGTATCACATGCAGATTTAATTATAAACAAATATAAAATGAGGTTCGGATAGAATCTATCAGTAAATCAGAATAAATAAATACATAAATCAGAATAAATTACAAAGGAGGGTGTTGAATTATAGTATCACATGCAGATTTAATTATAAACAAATATATAAAATGAGGTTCGGATAGAATCTATCAGTAAAAAATATAAAAAAGCCCATCAGAGCCCACATCGGCTGTTCGGATGCACAGAAAACTCTTAATTTTCGTGTGAACGTAACAAAACGAATAAAATAAACGTTTCGACCCTTCAATCAGACGTTGTATATAAAATTGATTGTCGAGAGTGTGAAGCATCATATGTAAGCCAAACAGGTAGATGTTTGAAAACACGCATAAATAAACATAGAAATCATATAAATTGGAACACGACACAGCATTCCGTAATAACAACACAGAATTAGTCAACATTCACACGAAAATTAAGAGTTTTCTGTGCATCCGAACAGCCGATGTGGGCTTTGATGGGCTTTTTTATATTTTTCACTGATAGGTTTAATTATAATTGTAAATGTATGTATCTGTGGACAGCGAACGACAGACTCGCGAATGTATAATGGACTAACAGCATTTTGTTTGAGCGTTATTATTATTTGTAAGAATCGAAGAATCACCAATTCATTCAGCGAGCAAGATGAATTTTTCTTTTCGTCCGGATGGCGCAAAAGGGCGATATTTATCTTACCCGATTCTACAACCAATTCAGGTGATGTGCTATATTTTGTACAAGAAACGATAAAGTTCACGCAAAAAATTTTTAATGATTTAATTGTATATTGCAGTTACGCTTTATGTCAACCATAAATGTCACTGTGGGCCATATTTTGATATTCGAAAAGTGAAAGTCCTGCCAGCGCAATTTGGTCCTGGTTCTATGACATGTATTGCAAGAGACATCTTCCAAGCATTTTTAATGGCAGCCTTGAATCCCAAACAAATGTTGGGTTTACTGAGAAATGGTGATGGCGAAACTGTAACTTTGAGTATGGGAACTTTGAAAAAACCTGCTGCTGTTAAATTATCTCATTTTTTGGAAGAAGAAGACTTCTATGCATATATTAGACAGCAACTTGAGGATCTTCATGCATGCGAATACATGTTAACTAAAAGAAAAGAACCTTGTAGCAAATGTCCCACATCTTCGCTACAACAACCACAATCCACTAATGATGAAGTAGCAAATGGCTCTATAGGAGAGAAACGAAGATGGTCATCGGAAAGTCAACAAAACTTAACGCCAACTCAGCAACAGCATGTTCAGCAAACTCCTGTGCAGAGTATAAATCATTCTACAGAACCATCTCCTACATCTGCGAAGCAATCTCGCAAATCTATTCCCGGTATTTCATATTTTTTATAAAGCTTTGTTATAACATAGTCCAACAAGAAAATCCGTAGCAAGCAGGGCCAGTATTCTTAATAAATTCAAGGTCGCTGAGTCCAAATCTGCCAGCGAAAGATGCCCATCACATCAGGTTTTTGAAATAAATCGAGTAATATGAGCAAAAAAACAGCGTTTTTTTATCATATTTACCATTTTTTGTGACCAAACAAAATTTTATTTTTCAATTTCATTAATGCCACTCCTTTAATCCTCACCTTTAAAAGGAATTTGCATTTTTTTACTGTGCGATTTTTTTTTATTGAGTTGTGAACGTTTGCTGAAATGTAAAATGGCGGATCCGAATTAACGGATTGAAATCGGAAAGTAGATAGATTTGTATTAAAATAGTATCTATATTTTTATCAATTTAGTCCATGTTAAGTCTACCATTTCGAATTTCGTAATTTTGAATTCAGATTCATAAGCAGTGACCTCCATTTTACATTTCAGAAAATGTTCATAACTCGAAAAAAAATACTCAGTAAAAAATAGAAATTTCTTTTAAAGGTGAAGATTAGCTCTTTAGAGTGACATTAATGAAATTAAAAAACAAAATTTCGTTCGGCCACAATAAAATGGTAAATATGACTAAAAAACGTTGTTCATATTATTCGATTTATCTAAAAAAAAAATCTGATGTAATGCGCATTTTTCGCTGGCTGGATTTGGATTCAGCGACCTTGAATTTATTAAGAAATACTGGTCCTGCTCGTCGCAGGAAAAAAAGGTCAAATTTTATTGGACAATTTAATTAATGATAACCTGCGAATTATAAGGATATTTATAATTATTATTTAAAGACATATAGTAGATAGTTATTACTTTATTGTTTAGGATAATATAATACGCTATTTTGAAAGCTTTTTTTTTTAATATGAAATTAACTGATATTAACCTGGCGTCATTGTGGCTGAGTCATAATCAACCCGAGACATTTTTAAACATCTGTATTTTCTTACATACTTCATAGATTTTAACTAACCGCCCTGTAGCTGGAGCTAAAACTTTCTAAAACCGTTGTTGACATTGCGAGAATAGACCAAAAAAATATTCGTGTTATCATGATTCACCTCAACGTTCGTGTAACGTTTTTAGCATCACAATGACGTCGGGTTAACTAGCATTTTTGTGAAGTGACATACTGATTAAGAAATATATTTACGTACACAGAATTGGAAGCAGCGACGTCTACTACTCAATCCAATGAAGCCTCTGGAAGTCGCACTCTTCCCATTGAACCAGCAGAATGGACTATTGAAGATGTAATACATTTTATTGCCATTACAGATCCAGTATTAGGACAACATGCAGATTTATTCAAGAAGCATGTGAGTTAAATATAAATAGGCATTCAACATTTTACTTTATCATAAATTAACAACGATAATTTTTAGGAAATTGATGGCAAGGCCCTACTTCTTCTCAATAGTGATATGATGATGAAGTACATGGGACTAAAACTTGGGCCAGCACTTAAGATTTGTAATTTGGTAAACCGTATTAAAGGTAGAAGACATACACATATGTGATTTTCTCATATATGAATAATGATCTGAAATTCATGCGCAATTTTATGCATTTAAATCTCATAATGAATAAATATAATTCGTTGTCAATAAGAAAAATTTGTTTTTTTGTTATCTTTTGAATTGTATCTTAATTAATTTTAAAATTTAGATTAAGAAACATAAAAATTATACTTGAAAATTTTTAATTTGTTAGACTATTATTTTATTATTTCAGAAAAGTATAAATTTGTATTAATTAGTTATAACATAAGTTTTTAAATAAATTTACCATTGCCCAATAAGTATTAGATTAGCATAATGGGATTCCATGTATTAGATAAGCAGTGATAAACATAAAATCTAATATAATTTTTACATATTCTTATATGTGTATACGCACACTCGCGCGCGCGCGCGCGCGCGCACACACACACACACACACACACACACACGCATTCACACACTCACAAGAGATAATGACGTTGCATATACCTACTTGTAAATATAGCGTGTTTTCAGCAACGGAATACAATCATACACTGTATGATACAGTAATAGCGTCGACTTGTAGCTAAAATATTGCTTTTCTATTTTCAGAGTAAAAAAGGTATCGTATTCCTATGTCCGAATATAATCTTGAAATCTTTTATCAGAGTATTACTCCTAGAAAAATAAATGGTAATGTAAAAAATTTGGTGTTCGTAAAGTGATATAAAACGAGGACACAGTATTTTAGCCGTGCATGATTGCATCGGTTATGTTATAGCTGAAAAACATGGAATCGTACACTGTGTTACACAGGGTTATCTGTATACGTTGCTGAAAAACATCTATTGTCGTATCGTATATTATGTTGCAGTGCTATGAAATACAGATATTGTAAACGAGATATTTGTCTTGTAATACTTTTATAAGTGATGTTCATGATTGATCATTAAAACTTTTTTAATATTTTATTTTGGTTCATATACATAACGTTACTGTAATATTTAGTTTGAACATTATTTATACGTACATCCCGATCGACTTAATACTTCAACAGTTTTTTAAATTAAAAAATTAATGTTTTCTCCTAAAATGTAAGTGGAACATAAATTTTCATTACTCTATAGACGAATTTAAACATATTTAAACACATATACCTTCTAACGTATAAAAAAATTAATACAATGTGTGTTGGTTGCTTTTTTCCATTGTGTGATAGTTTCTTTTTTATTATATAAGATAAATTACAAATATTTCGGAACATTTTAAAAGTTACATTATAAAATTAGTTAACTATGTATGACTTATCATTGCATTACTACTGTGATATTCTCCGTAACTTGTACAGCAATCTCTCATGTTTCGCAATAGAATCTGCAAATAAATTACAGTTTATACACAACACATGAAAGTTACTATCTCTTTATTTATAGTTCCATAAATTTATTGTTTTGATTTCTATCATAAAATCCAAAAAATATCATATCTCTTATTTTTATGAAATTATTCTTGTAAACATACAAAGATTAAATGTATGTTATGATTTATACACTGTCTCAAAAGCTTTTAAGCTTTTTTTTTACTATAGAACTATGACTGTTAAAATACAGAATTATTTTCTAGAAAATTTACTTTCTATAGAGTTGTATTTCTCTACATTACATTATTTACTATAACAAAAAATGGGAGTATGTTTTTGAGAAAAATAATATAATAAAAAATGGATATTATCTCAAAAGATGTTCTAATGCTTGATCAACCAGTCACCGTATTCACTTAATGTAACTTTCTATGATTTTTTTCTTCTGAAATTGAAAATAAAGTTGAAAGAACATTTAAAGTTTCCGATTAGTCGTCGCGGCCATAGTGGAATCATAATTTTTCCATATTTTCACTTTATTTATTTTTTACTATTTCTTTATTTATGAGAGATAAGAAATAGTTTCTGTCCATTTTTATAAGTTTAAATGCAATTATTTTATTTTTTTAAATTCTCTTTATTCATGGCTCTTCCATCTCTTGTTACAAATGGCATGCAAAAAATTATAATAAAGTATATATTTCTCAAATTATGAAATAAATATAATATAACTAAATAATTTATCTTGTTTTAATAATGAAAGAAGTTACATAAATATTATATTAACATCTTTGATTGTTTATAATATTTCGATTATTTATTAAAATATTTTAATTTAAATATAATTTAAAATATGTAGTATAGAGAATTATGATTAAAAAACTAGATACATCTCAAGTATTAAAATATAAAATTTATTTGTTAACTTTATTATAAAAAAAAGCTTATTATATATTAAATGAGACAAAAACAATGTTCAAGTTTATAATACATAAAAAAAATGCAAATAAATATGAATAGAACCCCCAAACAATGGAAATAAAGAGTACACAACGTGGTTGATGCAGAATTAGTAATATAAAAACTTTTACTGAATTATTTTCATGTCATCCATTAAAATAATTAAATGAACATTTCGATTCTCTTCGAAGGCCTCACACACCGATCAATTATAGAATTCGTGTATTCATTGTTACATCAAAATTTACTTCAAAGAAACTTCAAAAAGAGTTGAAAAGTTCAATTAACATAGATGATATTAAAATAAATTTATAAAAGTTTTTATATTATTTGCGCATTGCTAATAATAAATTACGCCACGCTGTACTTTTATTTGCTTTGTCTGATTCCTATTGTTTTTAATTTCGAAAGTCCACATCAAAGTTATATTTTTTAGATATTTCAAATAAATATACATAAATCTTTTATATCTAGATGCATTCATCATCAGAGTCATCCGAGTTGCGTCCCTTGATGGTCTTGGGTTTTGAAGGTCTAAATATAAATGGCTTCTTGCCAGTTTCTGCTGATTCCAGATCATCATCGTAATTGATCACACCAGATTGTGCAAGACGGCACTGCAATGTTTCTGTAGAAAAATCATCACAGTTTCCTAATTCAGTAAAGCCTACGATATAATCCTTGGTTTTGCCATTCACAATTAGCGCAATTGTAGGTATAATTCTAATACGTAACCGTTCTGTAATGCATAAATATATATTACTAACAGAGTTAAATACACTTCATATTGCTATATTGCTAACAATAACAGAAAGATGTTTCAATAATACCAGTCAAAAAGGGACATCTTTCAACATTTAGTTTGCAAAATCTTGCTTCAATGTGTTTCTTCGCAAGAATCTTGAAATGATGATCCACTATTTTACATCGTGGAGAATCATCTTTATAAAATAAACAAACTATATTCTCTGACTTTTTAGATACTTCGAAGAATTCTTTCTCGTCATATAACTCGGCATATTCTCCATGACCCTGTAACAATATAAAGTTATACATATTTTGTTATACAGGGTGTCTCAGAAATAAGATCGGAGCCGCATTGGGGGCGTAGAATAAGTCAAGGGGAACAAAAAAGTCTGATACCATTTTGAGATATTCGCTAATATTTGGTGAATCCTATAGGACCGCCACATAGGTCGGAGTCGCATTGGGAGCGGTCCTATAGGACTCGCCAAATATTAGCAAATAATCTCAAAATGGTATCAGACTTTTTTGTTCCCCTTGACTCATTCTACGCCCCCAATGCGGCTCCGACCTTATTTCTGAGACACCCTGTATATTATTTTGTATAAATTATACAATTTGACATAAATTTATATACATATTCTTAATATACAATATTTAAGAATTCTAGTATTAAATATTTTGAAACAAATAAACATGTCAAGTCACGTTACCGAAACTAGCCAATCCTGCTTCTGTTTTTGCATTCGTTTGAGCTCATTCAGTCTATGTGCACGTATTTTTTCATAATCATTGATATCCAAAGTGTCTAACTTTTCTAATTCTGCATCCAACTGCTGCTCAACATGATTGGCAACTTCTATGACTTTCTGTTGAAGTACAGCTTCCATATTGCTGTCAATTTGGAAAAATGGCTTGTAAATACCTTCTGTGTTTATTGTTTTCTTATCGAAATGTCATAAATGAGATACAAAAAATTACAACGCGAAAAAGCTCTCTCTCTCTCTCTCTCTCTCTCTATATATATATATATATATATATAATATGGTCGATAATATTAAATATCAAATTAATATACAGGCTGTCTTATAATTGTTCTGACAGAGTTCGTGGACATGTAGAGCGGACTAAACTGAGATGGAAAGTCCAGAATTTTTTAACACCGTATTTTCTTATGTTGATAAACAGGAGAAAATGCACTACTAAAAAGTTGATAAAAAATTCTGAAAAAATTTGTTCTATGAGAAGTTTTATGAGAGTTCTATGAGAAATAAACAATTTTCATCTCTTGCAGTTTTTCTGTAAAGTTGATAGTATTTGAGTAAAAAATTATTGAGAAGACCAATTTTTGGCAATTTTTAGCAATTAATATCTTGTTAATTATTACGAAAATTGCAAAATGGTAGAGGATTTTCCGTCTCAGTTTATTCCGATCTACATGTCCACGAACTCCGTCAGAACAATTATCAAACACCCTGTATTAACATTATAAATATAAATAAATATATTAACAATAAATACAACTAAATATGATTAAAAGATATTTATCCAGAACTTCTTTTAGTTCTAATTGTAATGAAATTATATTCATTTGACGCGTTTTTGTACGAAACGAATGAATCTGGCAGAAAAAATGTGGCTCTACCTCGCGAAGCGAGATTATTGTCAATTATGATATGACAGGTTTTGTAACCTCAATAGCGGTAAACTTCTACAACTAATATCTTGCTTCGGTGGGCAAAACCACATGTAAAAAAAGATTTGATAAAAAATCAAATTCTTTAAACGAGCATAATTTCATGAAAATTGGAGCAGCTGAGCGAGATCGGTTGGATAACTACCTTCGGTGATAACTTGACTCGAACTTGCTATTTTACAATTCAAGATTCAAGGCACTTCTTAACCATATATAGAAATGTCACTACTGAAAGCGTGACGCATTTAGCACCGACGAGATACTATTGGATACTATTAAAGACCGACATCCTTAACGGGAGTTCGCGTCTTTGTGAATATTGAAGTAATTAAGCATTAAAAACTGATAATATTGTACTAATTTTATGGTTTATTAGTTTAGTAGACGTATTTATGCATTTAGAACTTAATAATACTCGATTTTTCTTTAAAATTGTGATTTCAGTGTTATCGTCAAAGTTTGATTATCAACAGAGATAATAACTGCAGAGAAAAAATTGTAATTTTTCTGCAATATATAGGATATTATAGCTTTGAATATTTATTTATGGGACATTTATGTAATAAAAAATCATGAATTTTTAATAATGCATGAGCCAAATATTTATATTAATAATAGCAAATTTATATCAATTGTCGGTAATGTCAGCGTTCTTGAATTACCTCCGGGCCCTTTGGTCCCTTTTTATATCGCCGAAAATTTGCCCAGGGTTGATGGTCTTTAATAATATCTCGTCGATGGCGAGAGAGAAAGGTAGTAAGACAGTTGGTTTAAGCTGGAAACACAATAGACACAGACAATAGGCACAGGCAACAGGGAATAACGAGCCGTCCAATCAGAGCTTTGGGGCATAAGTTCGATATTATATCCCAGAGCTCTGATTGGACGGCTCGTTATTCCCTGTTGCCTGTGTCTATTGTGTTTCCAACTTAAGAAACACTCCAACTGCACAATTCACACAAATGACGGTGCTGCGCATGCGCATTGCGAACATTTATCCCTTCTACCTTTCTCTCTCTCATAGATGTGGGCTTCACGATCAAGCGCCCCATGGTGGAATAAACAAGGTGTACCATTGCGCATCCTGGCTGTGAATGGAGGGAATAATCTGGGGTGGGGAAACCAATGAGATATTTGACCCGAAATCGTGTTCTTTCGTTCATTCGTGTTTTGCGTTTTCCCATTGGTGGCTACTGCGCAACCATGGAAATGGTACACCTTGTTTCACCATGCAGCGCCCTATTCCCCTTCCATTTATATATGTTCTAATGCTGGATTCACACTGCATCCGATTGCGTCGTACGACACTCTTCAACCAATCAGAAAACAGGATTCCGATGGATTTTGCTTCGTATTATCGGAATTCTGTTTTCTGATTGGTTGAAGAGTGTCGTACGACGCAATCGGATGCAGTGTGAATCCAGCATAAGCTCCAGAGGTTTCTCCTGAGTATCAATCATAAAACTTTATCCCTAGGATGGAAAGTGAAAAGTGAAAATTTTAACCATTGAAGTTAATGGAGACATTTTTCACTTTTCACTTTTTATCCTAGGGATAAAGTTTCATGTTGATACCCTGGTGCCATGATGAAAATAACAAATATGTTCGTACGCAGGAAACTTTTGATTGATTGCCGAAATCCGCCATATGTAACAGCCAACCGCTACTTACAAATGAATTGCAATTGCGTGAAACTTTTCACTTTTCACATTTCCGGATAAAGGATAATGTCACATGATTGCTCTCCACGAGTATACATACAAAGTCTTTTTAAGTCTGTTAATTGACTAGGATACAGAAATCCGAAGACTTCCATCTTTTTTCAATGATTTTTGAAAACGCACTAATCATGCGGGCGCTCAAATATTTAATATTTATTATGAAAATTTTCTTTTCACGGAAATAAAAGAATTCAATTTTTTTCATTTTATGAAGAAAAATATTACCCAAGTGACACAACAAGTCACGA
The DNA here is from genome assembly GCF_001594075.2 of Trachymyrmex cornetzi. Lineage (NCBI taxonomy): Eukaryota > Metazoa > Arthropoda > Insecta > Hymenoptera > Formicidae > Trachymyrmex > Trachymyrmex cornetzi. Next base: position 1,627,378 of record NW_017299882.1, on the reverse strand, counting down.
AAACATCAAAATGATATCGTTTTGACGTTATTTTGATGTTATCGTGACGATCGTGACTTAGTTATGTTACTTGGGTATACACAAGATGTTGATAAACTCAAACATATATTTGGCTCTTTTTTATTTATTTAATAAATATATAAATAAATATGTATATATATATTTATAAATATATAATTACTAGCAATCACGATCACATATTTTGATATAAATAGGACCAAGATGGATATTTAAAAAAGAATCATTAATTTAAATTGTATTTATTAATACTATCAGGCAGTAAATATTACAGTGATTTTATTTTTAGTTTTACATTGATTGTTTCTTGATATTAATAATTGATGACATTTATCCTATTTATCAGAAGATGAATAATTAAAAACCTAAATATAAATATATTTAGTAAAGCAGAAAATTCGACTTGAATCTAGAACAGCAAAGTAATAAAAGTTCGATATTATAATAATATAAGATGGTATTAAATAACAAAAGTTTTATATTATATGTATAAGTGACATTGTTATTGAGGAAATTTTAATCGGATATATATTAAAAATGATATGAGGAAGACATTGTTATAAAGCATAATAAAAACAAAAATTCACTGTTCAAATAAAAATCATGTACAAATATATACACAGAAAATGAAAATGTAAGCAATATTCAATAATCGTACTCATTTAAGGATGAAGGCTTCGCATTTATTCATATTCCAAGTAAAGTTGTGTGTGTGTGTGTGTGTGTGTGTGTGCGCGCGCGCGCGTGCGCGCACTTGTAATGAAATGAAAGAAACTCTTTAGAGATAGTTATATGTTCTTTCTAATTAAAGATCTTTTTTCATACTACATAAATGTTAGTTAAGTCAAGCTTGAACGTAGCAAGCTAAAGTAGGCCTTTATAAAAATGCAATTCAAGTTTTATTACAAAAAGTAATGCTACTCACTTTCTATGCTAAATCATAAATTTCATAGATCATAATGGAAATTTTTATAATTTATTAGGATAGAGAAAAAACAACACTAGATTCGTACAGAAAAATCAGTATATAAGATATTCCGTTGTGGGTGTCTCGTAAAGATCGTAATAACACTTAAGGATAAATTCCCAAGATCATTTTGAGACGAAAATCTTCATTAGCCGTATTAAAACAATATAAAATTACCAGTTCTAAATTCAAAAGTTAATAATACTAGGATCAAGGGTCATTTTTTCTATAGCTAACGAGTTCTATATTGTTATCTAATGCGTTATCTTTTTTACTTCAAATCTTCCTTCTGTCTTCGTTTTTCATCACACATTTTTCTCATTATACTCCAATACTCATTTATCATTGAGTTTGTTATAATAGTTTGGTTAATCAGTTATATAATAAAATTAACAGAATTAAAAATTGCGAGTTCATCGGATTTAATTTTATTGTTTTTATGTGATATCAGACTAAATATATAAAGTTAGCGAATCACTTAAAGTTTGTCAGTTTGGGTGTCGTTAGTGTAATACAATGCAAAATATCAACTACATCTGAACGCGTGAATTTTAGACGATATGATTCGCTAAATGCTTATAGTTAAAAAACTATTATGGCCTCAATATTTTGGTATTAAGATTTTCGTCTTAAAATGATTTCAGGAATCTACTCTTAAGCTTTGTTACCGTATTTATGGAACACTCGGTGACAAACAATTGGTAATGAGTAAGGGCAAATTAAGATCTGTGGATCCTACTAACTTGTGTGGTTATAGTAAAGACTATAAATTTAGTCATAATAATGACTAAAAGCTATCGGAGAATGCGTTTGAGGAAACACTATTAGCGCTATTTGTGTCATTCTATCTTCATAGTTTAGATTAGTGCTCGGAAATATTAGACGATTTGACAGTTCGAACAGTTCGAATCTCAAGTTTGAACGTTAAATAGTTCGGACTGAATGTATGTTTGAACTATTTTAACCCACTTTCGAGCTGAAAGTTCGAATTTATTACATTTCGAACTTAAACATCACAAGTCGTGATCAACCTGAATATGTCCAGGATGGCTCAGGATATCTGTAGGACGATATCAATAAATATAGGAATTTTATTTAAATTTAATATGCACATTCAGTTATATATATTGTGAAATTATTACACATGTGTAATAACTTTCCTAATGTGACGGGTTGAAAAAATCGAAAATTTTTTTTTTATGTAAAAAAGACGTTTGAGTGTAGTAAAAACGAAAAAAATTATTTCTAATAAACTAATATGCTAATTGTACAAGTAAATCTTTACGTCGGTTTGTGCACAATTTAATATTCCCACACGTGACTTTTTCTTTTTGACATTTTTGTAATGTTTGTATATTCAAGTCTCGCGTGAAAAACTGCTCTTTTGTTTCCAAGGCATACTATATTTGTTTACTGTCCGGACCGTCCAAATTTCAGACATAACGAATTGACATTTCATACTGGATACTTATCATAGAACAAGTCGGAATCGATTCCGATCGGAAATATTCAATTATTCCCTAGATGCCTATTGTGTTTTCTAGGGAAAACGGAATAATTCCGATCGGAATCCATTCCGACATATTTCATGATAGGTACCCTGATCACTATTTAAGTTCGAACTGTTTGAATTGTCCGAAATATTCGAATTAGATGCTCATTTTTTTCAACTTCGAACTATTCGAATAGATCGAACATTCAACATGTTCGAATCTTTTGTCTGAGCCCTAGTTTAGATATAAAACAAGAATAGAATGATACAAATAGTGTTAACAATGTCTCCCCAAATGCACCAAGAAACAACGCAATGACAATCCCTAACGTCTGATAACAATAAACATCAGCTATTAATATATTATATTAATATTTTAATTAGATTATCAGCTTTTTTATGAAAAGACCTATGATTTTCCTCTTATATAAATGAATGCGTGATTATATGTTAAATGACTTTAATTGCGAAGTACAATGTATATTTAAACTTGAAAAATGTGTGCATATATAAGCCTTATAAAAGTAATAATTATTCTTAAGTAGTTTTTAATTCATTCTTTGCTACTTTGAAATATTTTTTTTAAACATAATCGAAGAAAAGGAATTGTAAGTAGAAATTTGTAATATTTTTATAAATCAACTGTAATTAATAAATAGATTTATAAATGGTCTTGTAACGTGTAACCTTAGAGAAGGTAAAAGAACTATAAATGCTATTATAGTTCCTTTTCCTAATTCCTAAAAATTAGATACTTACATTTATGATATTATTACACTTATGACTTCAATATTTTTTTCTTTCTTTCATCACTATATGAAACATAAATATTTGAAAAATATTAAATATTTTTTAAACTTATTCTTCTCTAAAGAAAAAAATGTTCATACAAGTATTTAGATTTATAAGCCTTTACTCTGCAGTCTCAAACGTTTTATAGAAAATGTATGCAAAAAGTAAATATATCATGATCAAACATTTTTTGCCATTTCAAAAATTTTCAACTACTGTATAATAAACTTGTTAAAATATCTGAAACGCATTTGTCATGATCTTGAAAAGGTCCTTCCAACATATTTATATATTCTCATTGCTTCAACGAAACTATTAAGCCCTGAGAACATTTGACAGCAGGAACACTTGCAAGATCCTAAAATTTTACTGAATAATATCTGAAGTATACATTTGCATTTCCAAAATGTATTATAGATAAGAAAATTTTTATAGGCAATGATATTTTGAAATTTTCATTCACTGGAATTTTTAAACATACAAGAGACGGCAAACATCTATGAATCGTTCCCTTGGATAATCTATATCACTTATCCATATTTTGAGATGTGAAATAACAATAGTATGTTGCATTGACGCATTTCAATGCACAGGAATGACTTTGGGAGAATACCACCAAGGGCTAGTCACAATTAATTTATGTTTGCTGAATATTTACATCAAACGAATTAATATCTCTAGTCAGCCTTGCGTGGCTTACGCTTGCGAATATTAGGACTACTGGTATCAGCTTTACTGTCTTTATCTTTCTCACTCGTTTCTACTTCATTCATCTCAGATTCCTTTGCTTCAGATTCTTTCGTTTCAGGCTCCTCTGTTTCAGATTCTTCTTCATCTATTAAATCATCCCCAATGTTTTCTGCAATTTCATCCTCGTCTGAATTTTTCTCTTGAATAGCACTGTCTGTTGCACCAGTTTGTTTCTTCTTGCCTTGTTGCTGTGCCGGTTTTTGTGGGAAAAAGAAGTCAATCAAACACACAACAAGCTACAATCACAAATACAGTTAATATCATCTGTTTGTTAGATACATAAATTTTATGATCACATAAGATAAAATATATCACTCCTACCAGTCCTAATATTGTGCCTAAAACAACTGTTGCAGCAGCAAAAATCAAGTAACTACCCCACACAGGTAGTCCAACATCTTCCAAAAGTTGATTGTGGATATTCTGAGTGAAAACAGTAATGTTCCATTGAAATTTTTACAATAGATGTAATATTATTTTGTGTGTGTGTGCATGTGTGCGCGCGCGCGCGCGTGCGCATATGTGTAACTTACACGTAACATTTGGGATAACTTAAAAAATTGACTTAAAAATGACATGTGGAATGAAGTTGGATTTTTCCAACTAGATATTGGATCCACTTTCGTCCATGTTTTTTCAGATACAAATTCGATCAATGATGATATATCTCTTGGTCTCTTATACTGCCTAAATATCCCATTGTTTACACTAGGAAATAAAAAATTAATTCTAAGATACATAATTATAAAATTTAATACAAATTAATTTGCAAAATATTAAAAAATAATTATGTTAATATATATTTGGTATTAACATAATTTTGCCATATATGTACATCTATAGCAAAATAAATTATTAGTATAATTGTATACTTACTGATATATGGTAGGCAAAGCTGTAACCAAAAATCTGCCACTAAGACCTGGAGAATCTGTTACGTCTATCTTTCCAACATTGATATTTAAATCCTTTTTGGATGATGCAAGATCCTCCCAGACTGGTTCAAGTGCTTTACAAGCTGGACACCATGGTGCATAACTAATAAATAATATATTAAATTCTAAACATTATAGATATTATTATTTTTCAGATTTATATATATAATTGTAAAACTTAGTTTAAATGTATAAGCTTTCAGACAATGCTATTAACTACAAAATACATTAATATATATTAATATATATTAATAAGAGTAAATCTAACTATACGACTTTGTATTTCACGTATTCTTTTCACAAGAATATTTCTATTATCTATTGAATTCATTCAATTATATTCCTTTAGAGCTGACAGTGGATCTATTAAACCCATGCAGTGATTGTTTAAATAACAAAGATTTTGATGAGTAAAAATAATTCAGCTTTTTCTGTAAAGTACGTTAAAATACAAAAAATACATTACATTTGAATTTACCATTAGCTATTAATTTTTGTCTCTATTATTGTAGCAATTGCTATTTTACACAAAAACGTCAAACAATTTAATTTTCTTCATGTTACACTTGCAAATTTCGATTATTTTTGTTAAAATAAATTTAAAATTTATTCTTTTTTTATACAAGTTATATCATTTTGAATCCTTGAAATTATTTAAGTCTTTTAATCAACATGAATTTAAGTCTTACAGAACCAGTATCACAGTAAGTGTTACAAATATTGGCGCCAGCTCCAGAGAATTAACGACAATCGTCAAGGACAAACAAATTCAGGCACTTTTTGACACGGCATCAACCACAACGATGTCGACGTGCACGGTCGCACTTACAACTCAATCATCCACTCTCCAGTAAGCATAAGATTCCAATTATCTTCGTTCAGTTGTTCCACCAGGCTGCCCTTCGTCCGTCGCGTATTCGTGTCTGTGCTCGCGCTCGCGTACGTGGACAACAATGCGACGTAGATAACATAAAATACGGGACCCATTCTGGCGACGTCTCACCGTCGACTTTAACCAACACTAACCCGTCACCGGCACCGTACCACACTCAATTCAACCACACTTGACCACACTATACTATCGTATACGACGCCAACCGCTGACCACCACTGATGCTGATGGCGCTGACCGAGCAAATAAAATATGAAATGCTTAATGCCTACTGGCTACTGCACAGTGTATACTGGACGCGATGAGCGACGAGCGATATCCAATAAGAACTCTGCTTTATGTTGGCACGTAAAAAAAAAGCAGAGTTTTCACTCGTCGATATCCAAGCTTTATAAGGCCCAGTTTTACAACTCATGGTTAACTCTTAACTGAGGTCAACTTATTCATTATCACTTTCCAATTCTAAAATTGAAAAAAAATGAGAAATAAGGCCCAGTTTCACAACTCACGGTTAACTCTTAACCGAGATTCAACGTATTTCTCATCTTTTTCCAGTTCTAGAATTGAAAAGAGATACTGAATAAGTTGAATCTCGGTTAAGAGTTAGCCCGGATCCTCATACAGAGGCCTGTTCTTTTTGGCTGAACTTTTGCACCAGTTCATCTTTCTTCCTCTTCTTTCCTCCTGGAGAGAAAATGAAGGAAGATGAACTGGTGCAAAAGTTCAGTCAAAAAGAACAGGCCTCAGGCCATGGTGGAAATATATAAGGTGAAACAATACGCATAATGGCGGTAGCAATACTGGAAATAGCCAATCAAATATGTCCGAATATGCACTTTCCTACTGTGCATCTATCAGCCCGGATCCTCATACGGGCAACAGCGCTTTAACACCGAGCGCTAATTGGTGAAAAGCCGGTTGTGGGGGTAAAATTTACCTCCATCGTCCGTTTTTTACCAATCAGCGTTCGGTGTCAAAGCCCTGTTGCCTGTATGAGGATCCGGGCTTAACCGCCAGTTGTGAAACTGGGACTCAGTTAAACCTTGGTTAAAAGTTAACCGCGAATTGTGAAACTGTGCCTAAACCAATTGTAGTAAAAGGCTGGTATTCATAGTCGATTTTTATATTTAAGACTGTCTTAAATATACAGTCTTTTTGTCTTTGGGTCTGTTACCTTAGGTCTGTTCGCGTTGCTTGCACTTTTTGCACTTGGCATCTTCGCTTTCTCTCTTTTCAAAGCCAAATATATATCTATCTCATTTTAAGTGCAAAAATATTTAGGGATTTCATTGAACGTGAACAGACCTCTTATGCCTATGTGGTCTGTTTTCTGTTCCTGCACTAGACGGCTCTAGAACTCTCTTTCCTGCTTTAAATAAATATCAAACGTATTTCTATCTCACTTGTTCTAAAAGTGTACACTAGTTCAGCTACAGAGAACAGACCTATGGTTTCGATGGCACCACGAAAAAAGCCGGGAATGCTGAGATGGCCGCTTTGAGGCTTTTCGAGCTTCTTTCTGCGTAAATATTGTGTTGATGTGTACGTGCAAGTATGTTTTATTTGTATACATTTTTTACATCGCGATAGGCGTCGCAGTAACATATGACGTCTCTTTGAAAGCGTAAGTGAGCCTGGTGAGTGTACAGTGCGAGAATCAGGAAAAGTTGAAATTTTGCGTGCGTTAAAGAATTTTAAGGAAGAATAACGTATCCTCGGGTATGTACATATGTTTCTAGTTTCGTAAAATTTTGCTGATATTTTAACCCATTGCTCGATTCGTAATCCAAATTCACAGATATACAATTCTCGTTTAACTTTCTGAGTGTATTTTTGCAGGTGTTGACAACATGTCAGCGGTATATCCGACTTTACCGAAACTGGCAGTGAGAGACAACCTCGACGACGATGATCTCACCGACATCGATGATGAAGTATTTATTAGGGATGGGAGAAACGGTGGATTGAAATTAGACGACGATGGCGGAGTTAAACAGCCTCTCATGGCACCTCGTAGAAAATGCAAAAAGCCTTGCAACTTGGAGAACCATAAGATCCCATACAACATGCTTCTCGTGCCAGTATGCTGTGGAACTACAGCATTGATTGTGCTGTTAGGCTTAATTGTAGTTTGTATATTTACTGCAAATATATTCCCAATGCCATTAACTATATTGAAAAGCTGGATGTCACACGATCTAAAAAATCCTGTAAATGAATCAGAGATAATTCCATGTACCTCACTTTCGTCCAGTGTTTTATGGGCCAGATCATTTCCAAAGTTAACACCTGAGGCACCTCTTAGGAGTAATGATGTTAACTCTGATGGAATTGAAGATATTATTGTGGGATTTAGTACAGGTATAAAAAGTATTATGTTTAATTCAAATAAATGAATGTTTTTTGTGATTATTATTTTATTGTGATTAATTTTATTTTACTTTCTTTTCATATATATTTTAATTTATAATTTCCTGTGTTATATACTATGTTGCATTATGATTTGTAATTGGCTACTTTTATTTTATTTGCTTCTTTTACAGATTTTGGTTTGACATTTACATGATGTTTCTTTACAATCTAAGGTGAATTATTAATGTTTTTATCTGATTAGATTATTCATTTAATCAGTCACTGTAAAGATTATTGATTTATAAATTCAGGTCTGGATATGATGGATACAGAATATATCTGTACTATATATTTTGGGAATCAAACGCCGTGTCTAGGCGGTGTACTAGCACTGAATGGTAAAACGGGTGAATCTATCTGGACACATTGGACTGCCCATTCCATACTTTCTGTTGATTGTGATGCAGACTTGACGAATGACAAAGTTAAGGATTGTATCATATCTGGACGTGGTGGAATACTACAAGCTATTGATGGCCATGATGGTTCCAATATATGGGAGATACCACTTCAAGATCTAATTTCTGAGCTGCAAATCATTTCGGATGTTTATGATGCAAGATTTATAGCTGATATGGACAGCGATGGTATTGCCGATGTAATAGCATCACATGTTGTACAATCAGACAATATTCAAGCAAGTAATGTACTCGTAATATCGGGTAAAAGTGGCAGTGTCATACGCAATATGAATTTACCAGATACAGAGCAATTGTTCGTAGCACCACAAATTATAGTGCACCCTGATGGAGAAAATATATTCGTTCTAGCTACAACCAGTCAACAAGATTCCGGAGGATTATATATAGTGTCCCAAGCTAATATATTTTACGGTGATTTGGTATGTAGTCATAACAAGATCTGTTATGAGCCTTCTAAAACAAGCCATTAGTCATAAATCAGAAGTCAGAAGCTAAAAATTGACCAATCACAATCGTCAATTTTTAACTTCTGACTTCTGATTTGTGACTAATGGCTTATTGTAGAAGGCCTATTAGATTTTCTTTTATTAATATGATAAGATTATCGCGTTAATTGTTACTTTGAATACTTTTGTTGCAGCAATTACAAAAGCTCAATCATAACACAGGCAAAAATGCACTGTTGCCACCAATTTTAATCGATATTACATCGGATGGAATTGAAGATATTGTCGCTGCTATGTTCAATTCTACGATTATAGCATACAATGGAACTACGTTTGAGCCTATCTGGAATTACACGGTTCCCAATTCTGAAATAATTAGCATTCCCATTCCCGGTTATTATAACGACGATGATATACCAGACTTTATGGTGAAGCATCAGATAGGTACTGGCTTGTCCACATACTATTACACTGTAGCTACAGTTATAGATGGTCGTAATGGGCAGGCTTTGCTCGAGAAACCAATGGAGGATAGCTTAAGTGGGCAAATGTCTGGATTATCGGTCACTGTCGATGGATTTGGCAACGATTGGTTTTTGCATTGGTCCACTGACTGTTTAAATTACGAGGGAATCAAGGAAAAATATCAGTTCTTAAAAGATCAGAGTTTCATGTCGCAAACTCGCACCGATCTCTGCTCCCTGAGATTTAATTCGACGCTTACTATGAGATTACTAGCTTTGAGTCAACATGTCGGCCCGCCTGGATTGTCGTTATACTTCTCGGAGGACTGGAAATCAGTAGAGTTCAATAATTCAGTCGACCTACGAAAAGAAGAGGAGAAGAATCTGAAGTCCCATTCGCGATTAAAGGTCACGGATACTTATTCAAACATACCGCTCGTTTCCGAGAGATCGCCAAAAGTTCATAAAAACCATCGGAAAGATAGCATCTTCAAACACAAAGATAGTCTACTCGAGATTGGCAAATACGATTCGGACGCGGTATATGAGAACTTTGACGAATTCAAGAGCCATAAGAAACATAATCCCGAAGACACTGTAGAGAATTTGAACGTAGATCAAACATGGAAACAGGATAACAAATGGATGGAGGATGATGTACAGCCGGATAAAGAGTATGATAGTATATACGAAAATGATAACGGTAACAATGAAGACGGGCAGAGTGTAGATTATTCGCAAGGTGAAGTGCGAGAACAGAGAAGTGTCGTCCCTGTGGTTAAAGATATATATTCGATAAATATTTCTCATAAAGAAATTAATTCAACACCTGAATCGACGCGACACAATTTACGACTGGATGAGGAAATTATCACAGAAAAAAAGAGAAAAATGGAAGAAATCAACAAAAAGAATGACTCAATGAATGAAGCTGATGATATAATGAATATATCAATGACGTCAACTTCACAATTTCAAGAAGAGTTACCATTAATTATGTCAAACAATAAATCAAATATAAAGAGTACTACAATACAGAATGTATCAAAGACGAGCGAATTAATAGAAATAAAGAGCACAAATATGAATACGGAATTGCCAGAGGACACACGTACTGAAGCATCAAACGTTACTCAAAATCAAATAATCACTGGTCATCCAGCTGCAACTTCCACTACTAAGAAAGTCGTAGACGTACCTCAGCGAAGACACATTTATAAGCATAGTTTCCCTAGTATTGTCCAAGACGCGGATGATGATGCTAGTATAGAAAAAGTATTTAAACGGGAGTCACTAAAAAATCAAAGTAAAGGCAAGATTAATAAAAAGCAATTACTGACATTGTCGTCAACTGATAGAGTTATTAAAATACGACAGAAACGAAGAACAAAGCGAAACTCGGAAATTAATGACAATCAGTCGAACGATATCAATGGCATTCAGAAGCAGGCACCAACTGGTATTCTGCTACCTTCTATTATCGAATCCAAAGGAAGGACATCGATAGATTTAGTGTTTCCTACGTTCTGGTTACCGTCGTCTGAAGTGTCTCTGATCTTATCTCGAGCAGATGTGGAGTGCATTGACAAGAAGAAAGCATTATTAGAGAATAAACTTGAGTACAAAAAAGATGACGACATCATCAGTGAATGTTTATCCGAGCGAGGCATTAATTACAGATTATATCAAGAGGCAATGGATAGGGAAAATACCAAAATTGCGTTTGGTCAAATGACAATATACAGGATGAAACTAGAATGCGTATGTCCGGAGGATATGCTACCTAATCAAACATGCAAAAATATTTCAATACATCAGAGCTGGCCAGAATATTTAGGATCTTCTGGAAATGGCTATTTTAAGTCATTACATAAATTAAATATTTGAAGAAACTTGTCGAATTATATATCTTGTCGAATTATATAAATTATTGAGGAAACTTTTATTGTAAAAATTGTAACGTTCTCTGATGGAGTCGTTAACGATTAACACAATTAAAAAATTATCAAATAGTCACGTGCGCTATTTGTAAAAGTATACAATAACAATCGTAATTCTAATCAATATTGTTATATAAAGTAATTTATATTAATATTTATATGCAGTTTTCTTCGCGAAATAGAAAGGATGCAAATATATTATATGCGTATTTGTATATATAAGAATATTGTTGCTCTCGCATTTAAAACTTTTATCAGTTAATTTTTAAGAGAATTGCTGTAATCACATAAGTATCTGTTAATTACTTATTGATAATTAAGTTTTTTTTAAAATGCAGTTATGAATAAAGAAGTAACTGTATGTGTGTGCCAAAGGAGACAACAGTTTTTTTATGTGTGTATACAAATATATTACAAAATTTATCATGACTTACGATTGCATAGAAATGAAATCTTGTGTATATATATATATATATATATATATATACATATATATGTGTATATATGATTAATATTTCAATTCATTGGAAAACGCCTATTATATACTTATATACAATGTTATCACATATTGATAATCAAATGTTACATAGCTATATAATCTGATGTATATTGATTGTATCAGCAGATACAAATATTCTATGTGACTAACAAAGATATATTCTGGTGCTATCGATTTATATGCCTTCTTACATGCATTTTCTATTAATTTAAAGAACAGGAAAAAAATAATTTGATTACATAAAGTTTCTAAATGCTATTGCTTTTTCTGAAAATTCATTAATTACGTTTGTAGGATAATATAAATGTAAACATTTAATCACTGTTAAGTGTAATACAAGTATTCAAAGAATATAAAATATGTATTAATTGATCAACTTTCTGTATATTAATTCTTCCTGTATATTTTCGTTGCTATGGCATACTTGATCCATGGTTTGATCAATATCGGTTTATTAGAAGTCTTCTTACTGCTTCTTACATCATTTGATTGTTACTTTTATGCGTGACAGATACTTTATTCTTATAGTTTTTGCAAGAATAGGATAAGCCAAACGGTTTAAATGCAGCATATAATAAGCTGCAATTAAGTACAATGCAAATTATAGCGGAAAGAAGCATGAAACGTCGTAAGATACATATATCACATAAGTTTAACGGTTAGTTGATAATTAACAATTTTTTAATGATGCATTAGCGGATTATACTTATACTGTGTGCAGCAGTAACAATCATTTTAGATTGTCAAATGTTCGGAAAACCAATCTATTTGTAAGTGTTTATCAATAGAGTATACTTTTGTAAGACTTGAATATGTACATACAATTCTTCTTAAATTTACTAACATTTATTTTTTCTAACGAGCATGTGAATATTCCGAAACTGTAGATAACAAGAAGTTTCAAGATTATAGAGATGATTTTTTAGTAAAATACAAATTATGCAATTACTTTTTAAATTTTGGGTAAATCTTTGCTTATTGTTCTTATTCTAAGAATATTCTCTTATTTAATCAAGTCTTGTACATTCAAAATATTACTTTTCTATCAGAGATGTCAATCAAGTTAAGAAACTTTAAACTCTGTGGCTTTATAGAATGGCTATACAAGATAAGACGATCGGATCTATTAACGGAGATATGCACAAGCATTTTCGAAAATCTATGGTACCCTTTGTAACATCAAAAGTACAGACCGCAGATGTCTCATCATATTGTTTGGAGCGCAAGACTCTGTATGAAATTCTACAAAATACACAGAGACAATGTTACACTGCATTCTCTAAATCAAAACCGTACAAAAATGCAGAAACGCAGACGGATTATAGAGAAAGCGAGGCACAAACTGAACCTTGGGAGCCACCATGCAAAATTGTTCCAGGTAACAATTATGTTGCAGTCATACTGTATCTCAGATTCATAGAATACATATAAGTCAATCAAGCGGAAAAAAACAAAGCTGGAAATGCCGAAGCAAGAATTTTATAATATACTAATTTTCATTTAGGTCATAATCCTGAAGTATTGACATTAGCTCATCTAACTTGGGAGCATGGACTACCTGCAGGTGTCCATGAGGTACACGTTATCAATAGGATGCGGATAAAAAGAGCTTGGGAAGCCATTCTACCGCCGATGGATACACCATCCAACATAAAAATACGAAATTCGATAATAACGGCTTTTATATATATATATATTTATTCTTTCTTTAATTATATAATAAATAAGTATAATAAAACTCAATCTAATTACCTAATGTAATACCTACGTTGCTTCCTTCTTTAATTATAATTTTAGGAGATTCAATTCATAATGGATTTACGTCTGGACCTAATGAGGAATTTTCTACAAAGTCGAGAATCAAAATACGAGAAAAAAGTACAGGGTCGTTTCAGTAGACTCGAGAGCAAACTAAGCAAATATCGAGACAATAAAATTAAGGCTATCAGATATAATCTTAAACGAGATCTGCGAAAATTACATAAGAAACATCACAACGAACATCAATCTCGCAAACCCGATATAATTGAACGGCATATCGATCCCAAGTCTGACCTGTATGCACCGCAAATGCGTTTCGGTGAACATCCCCAGAGGCGGCACGAAATTTTACCGAAGCAACTCCCAAGTGAATATCATATTGAGCGTGAGTATATATTTAATTTTATTTAATTGTAATTGATACGCAATTGCTGCTATTCAATTCATCGCAATTATTATTTAGAAGAAGAAGAAGATGCAATACTTAGTTGGCTACCCACTATCGAAGAACCAAAAGTAATTAAACATAAACCTAAACCGATAGACATCTGCATACGAGAAACCAGATGGACGGAGGAAAAACTAAAGCAGCTTCATTCCGATTTGAAAGCCATTCGAATGAAAGTTAAATCTGTAGACGAAGGTCCAAGATTAGTAAGGCGTAATCACGAACAGCCAGTTTTGCTTATCACACCGCGCAGATCAGGTACATGGGACAATAAACAGAAACAACGAGAAGAATCTGCTACCTTTATTCAGAAGCTTGTTAAAGGCAGAGCGATACAGTGTCTGGTAAATTACAAATCCGATCATTCATTGTACTTTTAAAATAGACACAGAAAACAAGATCCTATAGAGTTGTATAATACGAGAAAGATATTTTATATTTATTATGCTACAGATGTACAAAGGACGCGATAGATGTAGAGAGCTAATCAAGGAATTACAATCGACTCAAGTGTTTGAACACGAAGATTACGATGAAAAGACACATATGATTAATTTGCAACAATTACAAGAGCAATCAATGCAGGAAAATCGTTTGTGCGAGATTCTTGATTCCTTAGAAGGGAAGACAATTTGTGGCACATTAGATTTTCTCAGCAAGGTAAGTTTTGTAATCTATTACCGCGAAACAGTTCACTCGATTATCTCCTGTATTGTCTACAGGAGTTGGTGAGATTAGAGGATGAACGTAGAGCTCACGCCTTTGCCTTGCTTGCCGAAAGAGAAAGATGTACGAGAGAAGCCGCCGAAGCTGGCAGGCGACAAGCAGAACATAACCGACGACGAGAATTTGATGAAATGTTCAAGCAAATCATGAAAGTACATCAAGACTCTGTGGAAGCGTACTTGGAAGATATTGTGAGAGAAGAAATCGATTGGATATCCGATAAGACGGCTAAAGAACATATTTTAGAAATGTGCGATAAAGTGGATGCTGTAACGAAACATGCCGCAGAAAAGTAAGATATGATTGAGCATTGATAACTAATAAATGTAAACAAATTATTTCATCAAAAGAATGTGTAAAACACAATAATATTTTCGCAGCGCTAATAAGTTAGCAGATGAAGAATTGGTAGCGGATATGATTTACAATTTTGTTTTACCGGAGGTGGAAAAGTATAATATGAGAAAAAAGATTCGCGATCAGCAGCAAAGTTATATGAGGAATGCATACATATCACTTTACGAGAAAATTTTAGAGTTACCGCCTACTGAACCATCGGAAGTTGTGAATCAAGAAGTTCCTGTACAAAATAAAAATGTACAAACCATATGCATAACTGAAGAAATGATAAAGATTGATGATTCATCTGTACCGTGTTCTTTTATAAAAATATCCATTATCTTTTCCAGAAAGAAGATACCGAGGCAGAAGAAATAGAAATTCCAATTCCTAAAACAGATACGGAAGATAAAAAGCGAGCAGATTCAGAAATAGATCCAAAAATAGACTCATAAAGAGATTTAATGGAAGCTCAATAATATTAAAAGCTACTTTTTTATCTGAAGACTATTTTATGTTTTTTTTTTGTAATAAAAATTAATTATTATAATAATATTACTGAAAGTGATAGAATTTGTGTATTAAATTTCCAAATATAATCTAATATCTATGCTATACAAATAAACATAAAAAATATATTAACATTGTAGTTCGATCAATTATGTAACATTATAATTGCATGTCTAAATGCTATATTAAATTTATCATATTTTTCAATATTGATCGATTGTGTGATGTGTCGTTATATCAGTAAATTAATAACAACTAAATTGTTTTAGTTTATGTACATTCCGAAAAATATATCCTTCACTTTAGATGTCTATAAAATAGTGAATTATGTAATTGGTGATAAAATGTCAAGCCAAATCATATTCTGATCAATGTTTAATATGAATACAGTCTTTTATATATGTCAATGATTATATATAACTTTACATATATATATATATATGTATGTATATATATAAGTATAATGAAATCAATTATACACATGTTAAAGAAGTTGTAACACTATAATTAAGATTAAAGTTATTTAATGTTATTAAAACAATATTTTGACATTTTATTAAAATAGTATTTTAATGAAATTGTATATTGATATGCATTTTATTAAAATATTATTTTAATAAAATGTACATTAATATGTTATTATAACATAGTTTATTGTCTTTATTCTTTTTCAATTTCTTAATAAATGCACAATAAAATTATATTTTTAATCAATTTTACATTGGCATTTATCTGAAAAGACATTTTTTTAAAAATATGTTTTGTTAATACACATATATATATATACATATATATACATATATACGTATATATTAACAAAATATCTATATATTAAACATTCCATGTGTGAAGAGCCATCCTATTACGTCAAAATAAAAAGTATCCTTCCTGATGATAAAGGAAATCACTTAACATGGAATGCTCGATATATATATACATATCCTAGATACACAGGAATCTTAAGTAAAGCACTAATAAACTCAACAAAAAAACATTAGTTTATATATTGTTTCCTATAACTGGACAAGAAGCAATTTTATAAAAATTAATGCTTAAACTTTCTTACAAGTATTACTTGAAAATAACTTTTAACAAGTTAAAATTTAAGTGTATCGAGTATATGTCGTAATCATTATATCTATTTCGCCACAACAGTTACAAAATGCATTTTATAAAGAGTATAATAATTCTGCAAAAACCTTCACACTTGAACTATTATTGTAAAATGGGTCAAATTAGCGCGGGCATGATGAATCAATGAGATAATCATCTAATGTAGACTTCGAAAGTAAATTCGACATAAATTGTTTGAACTTTACATCTTTCGCGTCGCTTGACGTTTTTCTTTCTACTATGAGCTTGCGTTTCTTGGCTTGCAATTCGTTCGTCTGCTGAAGTGGCTCGGCATCGGTGTTGATAATATGTGTTTTCCGTTTGCGATTTTCTAACGAATCGGGATTCTGAGTTCCTTCCCGTGCACGACTCACTTCGGTAGTCAAATCTACCATTTTCTGCTCCCATTCCTCGAGATGCTTTCGCACCTCGGCTAACAGTGTGTCTTGATCATGTATCTTTTTTGCCTGCTTATGTAGCTTTAAAGTTTGCTGTCGCATCAGATACTCTTGTCTCTGTATCCTGAGTCTCATTCTAGTGATTTCATTTCTCATAGACAAAAAGAACATTTTGTTCTTTTTCGTACGATCATTAATCTTCTTAAAAGTTTGATTAAGCTTCTCGGAGCAGGTTATATTATGATTGTTGCAATGCGGCAGTGTGGAGTTATTTATGTTCCTACCATGGGAGATCATGACGCCACCAGGTAAATCATATGAATTTACAGTACCAACCATGGACGTGCAAATGTTGTGCTTCAGATCTGGCAGGATCTTCTCATCAAAATGCTCCATGGCCATACTGCTTATATCCCGCAGTTCCTGAAGTATCTCGTGTGCTCTAGGTGGTGTTTTTGTCTCTCGAATCAATCGAAGAACACGGAAAATTTCATCGATTACCTAAAACATAATGCAACATACTTATTATTCAATAATATTATATTTGTAAGTTGAATGAGTACAACATGAATAAGAGTTTGTCTCTTGGAATATATGAGAAGTATTATAAGGTCCTTATTCCATAACTCTTAATGAATAGTTATTGGTGCCCTTACATAAGATCTGTTTTCTGTGGCTGAATTATTTATACTTTAGGTTAAAGTATACTATTAAAGTATACTTTAGGTTTGTTCACATTGCATGCTCGAATATGCTTCAACGTGTTGTTACCATAAAATCTTATATATTCCAACACATTTGTTAGAAAGAGGAATTATAGAGTTTCAATTGCAATATTCCTAGACACTTTCGTGCACACGACGACACAAGTTGTGTTCCATTTGTCTGTTATCGTCGACATAACACTACTCATCTGTACTCAGTCAAGGGCGGTGTAAGCTTGTTTTCTAATGACAATTACATGTTACTAACTCCGGCGGCTATAAATTAGATTGGAAGACATTAAGTGACCAGCATTTTTACTTTTTTTTGTTTAATACAGGTGGAAAAAGCTACATTTAATCTAACTCTATCCAAAACGGATCTCAACCGTGCACAGCATACACATTCTGTTCCAATTAAATCATGCACAATGTTACATTTTGTGCATTCTTGTGTGTTGGTGTTAAGCAATTGGAAAACACCCATAGTAGGAGCATGTTGGAACATGTTGGAGCACACAATGTAAACAAATCTTTTTAGAACTCAAAATGAAATAGATATGTCTGATATTTGGAGAAAGCAAGAAAGAAAATTTTAGAACAATCTAGTATATAAATAAAAAAAACAGACTTATTATCATTGCTATAGTTTTTTACCATGTGTAAAATCTAAACAATAACAATGTAATAACATTAAGTTAAGAGAATAGGAGTTTAAACGTAACAAATATTTATACATCAAGTAATGATATAGAAATCAATTTTTTATGAGGCAAAAATTTATTAGGCATTACCTATAATTGAAGAAATAGGGAGAATAGAGAATAAGAATTTCAATTTATCAGAAATTATGTACTATGGAATATGTAGTTTCTAATAAGTTGAAACTTTTTTCCCTGTTTTCTGTTCCTTATTTCTTTGATTGTATATAGCCCTTTACCTTTCCTGGTATAAAGCAACAAACGTTCAGATCAACATATTTGATAAAAGTCATGGATAGCATAGAGATTCTCGTTTCTATTGCCGTCAAGATATCGCAATGACGCGCGAGAGGATGACTCCGTCGCTCGGACTCCCTTCTCGGGAGCTTGCTTTTGACCGTGCGGAGGCATTGTGCATGATACTTCTCCATGAGATTGAAGCCACGGTTGAGCAGCTTCTTACAGATCCGATCAAACTGTCTGCAAACCTAAAAAAAACACATTGTGGAACCTATGCTTCGCAAAGTATACATATGAGGAAGTGAAAAAGAATCCTCCTCGTGGATATTAAAGAGCGAACTTACGATCCTATATTTAGAAATTTCATCGTAGGAGAGGTTAGACAAAATCGCCTCCAAGCAAACATCGGGAAGATTTATCAGTTGCAATTGCGCGTAATCGTTTGTTTGTTGCGCGGTAGAATTATATAAACGTTCGTCAATCATGTCACCTGTTCCTTCCCATTCCAAGGACGACGCGAAATGTACTTTCTTCATCATGAAATCCAGGCCGTGACCGTAATTAATACCAATCGACACGATCAACTGCACCCATGCACCGGGGTGTTGCACCAAAGTTCAGATCGTAGTGAAAGTATTAAGGTGCAATTTCATGCAGCGAAGCTTCGCTCAAAGTTCAACACTGTCCAACTATGAGCAAAGCAACGCTGACTCTGGCTGTGGCTCACTTGATTGGCTAAATATTTCGAAGCATTTTTTGATTGGTCAATTTTTGGAATTGTTTGTTCAACGCTCCTTTATTTACAGCATAGCATTTATTTGCACTTCAAAACTCTTCATACGAAATACAAACGATTTAAAATAATAATTTTTACAACCGGAGGTTTTGTCCGGTCAAGTACATACGAATGTATGTTGGAGCATGCGACGCGAACAAACCTGTAGTTACGGATCGCGCCCCAGGTTATAGCGGGGAGCACAGACTCTTGCATAACGCATAACACATGAGGCATAAGAAATTGAACCAACCAGAGTTCTCTATTACATGGAAGGGAAAGAAACGGAGAACTTCGATTGGTACATATTTTTATGCATTACGTGTTATGCGTTATGCAAGAGTCTGTGCTCCCCGCTTATCTCTTTCACCATGTGGAAAACTTTACAGCGTTTTCGGCCCGGCCAGGTTTGCACCACCCTGGGTTGGATTAATCTTTCCTATTGGTTGACGTTACCCGCTCTACCAATAGGAGAGCACAAAACGCTATTAATCCAACCCAGGTTGGTGCAAACCTGGCCGGGCCGAAAACGCTATTAGTTTGTTTTGTACAGCTGGATCAAACGGACAGGATAGGTTGAAGACACTTATTGTCGCCACTGTCGCCAGCCGGCGACACTGAGCAAAGAAAAAAAGGATCAAACGGTCAGCTGTAAAATAGTTCCAGGTTCTAGTGGGTTCCGGTGGATTGTTTGTATATAATTGTTTCCAGAACATTTTAAAATAGGAGAGTTAAAAATATCCGTCTGTTAATTCTTTATCCGTAAATATGTATAATATTTCCATGTAAAAGAGGAAAAGAAAGAAATTTTTAATTCTCACTTCGTTTACATGACATTACAACGACAGAGTAAATGCAAAGTGTCTCGTCGAAGAAAAGGCATACGGTAACAAATATTTCGTTCATCACGTAGCAAGGATGGCACTTTCTTCGAAAGACATCGCGAAATTGTTGGATCTCCTCAATGAGGAAAACTTGGACACCACCTTGGAGAACCTTTGCAATCAACTGCATCAGAGCTTCCCTAAGGAAGAGCGCTTTAAGGTTGGAACAGTATTGCTGCTGCAGTTGCAGCAGGTCGATCTATTGCCTAAGCACACTCAACGTGTTGTAGCATTGACGTTGCTGTTTGACTTGTACCGAGGGGAACCATTAGCTTCCACGCCTTTTGCTTCTGTATTTGTACAAATGCTAAAGTCTCAGGAGGACATTAACAATGGAAGCTCGAAACCATCCAGCCACACCGGTCATATACCGTTCCTGTCAAATTGTGAAAAGAACCTACTCGTCAATTTGATGGGATATAATCAGAAAGACGTCATCAAGAAGACGCCACGCCAGATCGTGGATGAATTCTCATTCTCTACAGTACCGTCTATTGATCTGACCAATTTGCAATTGCAATTGGCGGAACATCAGTCCGAACTGCCAGCCGTTAGCAAATGCGGAAATCCTATAATACTGCCTGACATGGATCACTCCAAAGGAACAGAATACGACACGGCTACCGTGAAAAATATAATAGAAAACCTTGTTACTGGTGATCCGCCCCTATGTAGGCAGAGTTATCGTCCAGAGTTTCTGAGGCTTGTACCACCAATTTATCATTCTATCAATGAGATTGCTTGGTTCCATATCACCGAACCGACTCAGTTTACGGTCGAGTATGATCCTAGCATGTGTGTGTCAAACTGTGTCAGCTTTGAGGCACGTAAACTCATGGGCAAAGCCTTCAAAAATGTTTTAACATTGATGCAACAACAAAACTTGATTGGTGAATTGGAAAAGGATCCGAAGCTCGTTTATCACATTGGATTGACACCACCCAAATTACCAGATCTGGTTGAGAACAATCCTCTAATAGCCATTGAGGTTTTACTGAAGCTAATGCAGTCCAGCCAGATCACAGAATATTTTAGTGTGCTGGTGAATATGGAAATGTCTCTTCATTCCATGGAGGTCGTGAATAGATTAACTACCACTGTGGATCTACCGACGGAATTTGTACATTTATATATCAGTAACTGTATATCCACTTGCGAAACTATCAAAGATCGTTACATGCAAAACCGACTGGTGCGACTTGTTTGTGTATTTCTGCAGTCCCTGATAAGAAATAAGATCATAAATGTGCAAGAACTATTTATCGAGATTCAAGCATTCTGTGTGGAATTTAGTCGCATTAGGGAAGCAGCTGCATTATTTCGACTCCTGAAACAACTTGAGTCTGGTGATACCGGTGGACTCAATGCTCCACCTACAAGATGTAGAACTGATATGTGTTAAAACATGTAACTATATCTATAAATATTATCTGCAACATTTATATAAAAAAAATACAATTAAAAAATTAGTTAATTAAAGAATATGATAAATGATGTTTCATAGGAAATATTATTTTATATTTGTTAAATTCTAATTAGATATATACCCATATTCTTTATATATCTAATCGAATGAAATGATATTGAAAGTTTATATTATTAATTCTTTATGATCACAATGGGAGTCCAGGGGACCCCAAAAAGATTTTATATTTTTAAGATCTTTTTTTAAAACGACTTGAACTGCCTTTTATCCTAAATTCAAAATATTCTTTTTGCATCTTCGGCCGCATATTGTTCCATGGATGTCAGTCTTAGCGATTTTTAAAAATATGTTAAAATTAAAAATTTTAAAAAGCCACTGCATTTTCATATTTTATAATATTTAAAGTATGTTCAGTAATTTTTGTGATTTTAAGGAACAAAAGCCGTAAATATGGCAATCAATTAAAATGTTGGAACCATCTTGCTCCCTATGTGACCAACAAAATTCTCAGGAGGTGATCATGAAGAATTAACAATATTAAGTGAAAATGGATTAAGAGTTAAAGATCTTGGTGTCTAATATTTAAATAAAACCTCAGTGATTGAATTGGTAAGACTCATGAACTTTGGGAGATCCAAGTTTTCGAATTGCGGCCGAGATATTTTTCACAATAAATTCTTTACAATATTTTTAAAGACGCTCATGAACAACAATATTAAATTGTTTGTTAATTCAACTTGTGATATTACATACTCCGGCTTCATAGTTTAGGACTATGTTTCAAACTTGTTCAAAATTAATAAATAATCGGCACGCAATTTTGCTTGAACTAAAAATTCATACAAAAATATTATTAGACACCCTCCTTGACCAAATATGGTCCTCTTCACTCATTTGTGTTTATATTATTAAGTTATTATAATCAGAAAATAAGTTCTCAAATATTGATCATATGTAAAAACACTATCAAATGTAACATATAATAAAAATACCATCTTGTTTAACAAGACATGTCGAACTTTTGTCTTGTTGAACATGTTGAACATTGTCTTAAAGGAAATCTTACAAAAATTCATATGATCTTAATATTGTATGTAGGAATGAATATAAGTTTGTTATATGAAACATTGAGAATAATATATTTGCATAAATAACTTCTAATCTAGAATTTGGCATACGTTTTTTTTTGTACTTTTTGGCGACGTTATGTAAAACATTCTATTATATAACAAACAAATATCTTTCAATTTATGTAAATAACGAATTTGTAATTGTAAAATTTTGATGTATTTGTATTTATTATATTCCAGACTTCAAGTACAAAAGAAACGAATTACAATAATAAATATCGCAATTGATACAATTTCGTTTTATGTTCTTTAAACAAATATCTTATTTATTAATATATACACACACACACACATACACACATATATATATGTGTATGTATACATACATTTCATGATGTTGATTGGTATATAATTGGTAAGCTTTCGTTTTAATATTTATAGAAATGTTATAAAAAAATGAACAAAAATTTATTACATGCATTAAACATGCATATAATTTGCATAAAGTGATATATGATAAATCTCACAAACTGTTACAATTATAAATGTTGACATGATAAATGTCTATTATAATTTAATATCTTTGTATAATTAATAGATATGCATGATCCGATACAACTCGAACAATATTAACCATGGTATTAGCAATGGATCATGATACGGCGATAATCCACAAACCTGGCATTATTTAAGCATTGTTTACAGACAAAATTATATAGATTGCAACATTTTGGTCAACATATGATTGACATAATTCTTATGAGTTGGCGTTTGGCCTTATTGCTGTTATTGATCTAACAAATAATTTTGTTTATTTTAAATTATCCTTGAAGACACACGGTTTATATTACAAACATACCTCAGGATTAAATAATATTTTCACATCTTGTACACGCAACACAATTATAATACTACAAGTTATTAATGCATAAATTATAATGGAGTAATTACTAATATAACACAATAAAATCGCTATCAAAATAGTTTATTGATTTTACTTGCAAATTGATGTATATACCTTATATACACCCATTCATATATATATATATATATTATATATATATATATATATATTTTTAAAAATGGAATTAAATATAATTATATCACTAGTAATAATTTATACACATAACTTATTATACATAACTGATTCATATACGCATTAAAAATGGACATTACTTTGCATTTTTCGAAGTGTCTTGCGTATTTAATTTGCCAATATAACATAAGGCGAAAAATATATAATTTTTATTAGAACTAAGAAAATATACTACAAATTTGTCACATTGTGTAATAAGCTACACAACGTTTATGATACAGTACATAGATGTATATAAAGTAGAAAACCGAAAAAAAGATCTGTTCAGAACCAGCATAGAGGTATTCCATTAACGACACTTATTGGTATCTTAAATATCACTGACATATAATTTCTTATATTTTTCTTGTAATAATTAAAACACCGATATATAAATATCGTTACTGCATTACAGAACAAACGTAGAACAGACGTAGAATGTTTGAATGCTGACATAGAACAGAATCATTTACATTTTTGTCCCGTAGTTTACAAAATACAATTCCTGCTATCTAAACTACATTGCACAACATAACAATCTTCTACTTCTTTTTTACAGTCTTCACTTTTACTACACTTTTTGTAGTTTTCCCTTTAGCCGCCATTGATTTTGTTTTTAGCGATGACTTCATTTTCATCTTGACATCACTCTTGGGCACCTTCTTCGTTTTTATACTCTTCACTCCGTCTTTGTTATCTTTCGCTTTGACTTTGGTAATGCTTGGTATAATTACACCGGGTCTTATGCAGTTAGACCCGGTTGACTTATACTAGGCCGTTACTTTCACTTTCTTTTTCCGTTTTTTCTTCTTCTTATCGTGAAGTAGTTCTTGTTTTTTCGCTATACAAAAGCGGCAGTACCAATCCTCATCTTCAGCCGGTGGGACTTGCATACCGACACACACCCTGAAATATTAAAAAGATAGTAAGATTTTTGTTATTTTTATTAATTTCAACGTTATGCGATGTAAATTATAATAAGTTATTTACCAATGATACCAAGCGTCACAATCATCGCAGCCGATCATTGGCGAGCCATCATCCTGGTTGCCGCATGCAGGACATATCCACACTTGGCGACCTCCTCGATCCTGGAACACTCATCTCAGGATAAACGGAACTCAACGAGAATTTTTATTTAAACCCAACCCATCTCTCACGAAATTCACTCTGGAGTTTTGGAAAATCATTCAAACATTTGCCAACGTTTGGATTCCTCAAATATTTATTTTAATGGAACATGTTTCTTGATAATGTACTGACTCTATGAGAATTAGTCAGTGGACTTCAAGTTAAGATATTTTGTCATGCTGTCCATGGACATTCCCTCTTATCATGAAGAAATATTTTAATAACAAAACAAAGATACTAGTAGCTTATAATACTTTCTTATGAAATTCCCTCTTAAATAATATATGGGACTTATGTATCTCAATGAAATAATGATTTATGATAATATGAACCGGAGATGAACTTGTCTCTTCTTTTTTAAATATTTGATACGCATCATTTAAACCATGTCCTAGCTTTTTATCTAAATCACTCCTATATATAAGGTAGCTAGCGTGCGCATTATTTCTGCATTTATATTTTTGCATTATACGTATCATGTTGCAACTAACGTATTATGAAGTATGAAAACTAATTATCCATAGCATCGGCGCACAGAAAATTCCTTGCAATGTTCTTTAAAAGAGGTGTAAAGCGTACTCACCACGGTAGTGGTTGGTGTTGTAGGCAACACGTTCCTGCCATTTTCTTTGTCTTCTTTAGCATCGTCCTTTTTAGGAACTGGATCTGCTTTCACCTCTGTACCGTTAAAACCGTCGGTTATATTCCTAACGGGTCTCTCATGCTAAATGTTTTTATGCAACGTGCAAATCTCATGCAATGGTTTGCTTTTTTACATTTTTTACTACATAACTTTCTTAATATTTTCTTTGTTGTCTGTTAGTATATTACTAATAAATTATGTATCAATGATCGCAAACTGTAAATGCATATATTCACTAATTAAATGAAGAAAAATAAATTAAAAAAATTATTATCATGATATCTTGAGTTAAGTAAATTCTTAATAAGGTTTAAAAATAAGAGACGTAAGATGTGACATTAGTAACTGATAAGATACATGCTCTCTAATGCTACTTAGTTAATAGTCAAGCGGCGAATTCAGTAGTGACATACAAGTCTTAATTGCATCATGTAACTATTGTACGTGAAGAATATGTTTGCGCTAATGTGACTGCATTTGCTAGAGAAGAGAAATTAATGAGAAGCATGGGCATATTATTAATTAACAAAAGAAAGATATACTATAAAAGAAATTACTTCTTTTAGCATATATAGAAGAATAAATTGTTAAAAATGAATTGTATATTAGTAACACACATTGGTACTACTCGAGCTTTTACAGTGTATACTAATAAATGAAAAAAGTGGTAGAATTTACGGTAACAATTTAGTTGAATATATATTAACATTAAGGACATCCTGCGTTTTAAAGTTATTTCAATTGATAATCGATACCAATCGTGGTACATATATTTACAATAATGCCTCCATAAAATTTGCATTTATATTGTCAACGGATATTTGTTCATTAAATCTGTCAGAATATTATTTGTATAATTACATTATAATTATAGATATATACATACATACATACACATACATATATGCATATATGAATCGTAATAGTTGATCTATGTAGAATATGAATGATAAAATAATGACAATAAATGTTTTATTACTCTTAAAATGCATGATTAAATAAATTTTCTAAGTTAATATTAAATATCTAAGTTATTTTTTATAAATAATTATGTTTATATTTGCATAAATGCAGCAATTCTATAAATGGCAAACTCAAGATGCAGCTACTCAGAAAAGATTATATTTCTCAGAAAAGAGTATAATTAAAATATTCTAAAATATATGTCAAATAAAAAAATTATCAAATTTATTAATCAATATATTCTCTCTAGAGAATATTATTTCTAAGATTTATTTCCATATCATATATATGTGAGTGTAAATAGTACTTTGTAACAGAGGTGGACTGATCTACCGTCGATCCGACAAATGCCCGATGAGCCTGTTGTTGTAAGCTTCCAAGAACACAAGAAAAAAATCGAAAATGCTTTTCTTAGAGCCAATCATATATGGGTGATTCTGCTGAACTTTTTTGATGCTCTGGTTAATTTTGTCGACACTATTTAATTTTATGAAGTGCTGTTATATTTGAGTACTTCTTTAAATATATATATATAAATTGCTATTTATTATTGCTATTTAAGTAAAACAAATAAATAAAAATATATGCAAATAAACATATAAATGAACAAATCAATATTTAAATGAACAAATAAATTGCTATTTATTTGTTCATTTGATCATATGCATAGTACGTCTAAAACTTGTTATTTGAGATACGAGGCCCCTATTACCATTTGCTTAATAATATTTTTTATTCCAGTCCGCCCCTGTTTGTAACTTCTATTTTATAACTTGAGATTATTCAAACTTAATATTTATAAAAATGTCTTTTCTGAAAAGCTCTCTGTATAAAATAAGTCTTGCGAGGCAGAATAGTAAAAATAGTAAAAATAGAATGGCAAAACAAGCGTTTAGATTCGATTTGTGAAAATTAAGAATAAAGAAATATTTAAGATTTAATATAAGAAATATGAGCATTAAACTTAAAGAAAGTAAGTAATAATTGCAACATAAAATACACAGTAAGTCTAAATATAGCTATAAGAGAGAATGTGTACTACATTCATTATTTGGACAACATAACAATATATCAAAAGAGAGAGCGTGATTTAAGGGAAAAAAGGAAATATGATACCGTCACCACAAGACGTAAATGCATAGATAGCATGAACTGGAAATTGGAATTTTTGGATAGGTTCGTATTGAAAATAATATCGATGGGTTGGATTCATCTCATTATATAAGATTAAGATGTCAATAAAATATTTCCAATAATTTAAGACAAATTATTCTCAAATTGGCTTTGTACATGATAAGTATTTTTTTATAAGTTCTTCCTATTAAAATTAATTAAATCCAATTTAATTTACTTTCAAAATTTTATGTGTTTCATATTATCTATTAATTTATTTTTCATTTATAAAAGAATTTTTTTATAATCCCAGCAATGTTTTTATACAGAAATTGAATAGCTTTTGTTCTCTATATAATTTAAAAATCGAACAGGAGGACTAATATTTCTGCGCTTTGAAAGAATATATTAAAAATTGTGTAAGCTTCTATATTATTTTCTATGTAAATTTAATCATAAATTCAATTTACTTACTTTGTAAAATTTTATAAAGTTTCTGTATAAAATATTTCCATTCTAAGATTTTGAATCATGATGTAAATTTCAGTGATCTTTAGTATGTAAATGTTATAAGAAATGTACTTACAAAATAAAATGGTGGTTGTTGTGGCGGCACTAGAGGATTCGGGAGTTTAGAAGGATTGTCAAACTGAGGTGAAGGTATTGGCTCACTCTGAGATAGATTTTGGAAGTTAGATTTCTTTGCTCGAGGAACTGATGCAAGTGGCGCGCTAGTAAGAGAGAAACAGTCTGTAGGAAGAGCAAGGCTTCCATCTAATATTCCCTCCTCTGTTTTCTTACTTGCTGACTTTTGCTTTGGTGGTCGTGTTACCAATGCCGATATTTTCGCCAATTCTGGACTAGGTTCCCGCTTAATTTCTTCATCGGGCTTTTTCACAAGTGCTTTAATAGTGCTGAAAAAAATAACACAATTATAATTATCTGTATGTCATAACATAATACAGTTACATTACATAATAAAAATCTTTCTTTGATAAATCAATTACACATATTAAAAAGCTAAACAAATTTATATTTATAGCTTACATTTTCTTCATAGGGGCATTATCTGGAGTTGCCGGTCTAGGAGAAGCTGTACCTAGTTTTAACGTAATTTTTGGAACAGCTTCTGGATTCTTTTCTTCCTTCTGTAATAAAACATATATAATAATTTAATTATTGTTATTTACTTTCATAATATTAGGAAGATCATACAAATACCATATTTTTCTTATTTGGATCTTTTTCCTTTTTCTTTTCCTTTTTCTCTTTCTTTTCTTTGAGTTTTTCCAATTTCTCGCGTTTCTCAGTCTTTTCCTTCTTTTCCTTAACTTTTTCGCCTTTATCCTTGTGTTTCTCTTTTTTATCCTTCTTCTTCTTTAACTTATCCTTCTTTTCTTTCTTATGCTCTTTAGACTTCTGAAAATGTAAATTGTTATATTTATAAAAATATAATTAATATGTTCTATCTTAATCAATCTGATAGCTTTTACATGCATATAAAAGTTATTTGATTTATTAAGATAGAGTGTAATTATAACATTAATGATGAATAAAAATAAACATAGTATCGTGCGTAGGAGTTATCTTTATTAGGATATTAAAAAAAATATTTTTTAATATGATTGAGATATCTAACAAGATATGGTCTCCTACCGAATTTACCATATCATTCTTCTCTGTTTTCTCAGCTTTAAGATTTTTCGATGGTAGCATTTGCACGACAGGTACTGTTGGTGTAGCAAGCGTGATTGGTGCGAGAGGTGCAGACACTATAGGCGGTGCAACGCCTACAGGCAGTACCCTCTCAGGTACTTTCATGAAAGGTAATTCTTTGTTTGGCTTAAACATTTTCGTAAGCTTATTATCCACCTTCTCTTTATCCGCCTTCTCATTTTCGGCTAGAATCGACGGAGGCGTTAACTCGGCCGGCGGAGGAATCAGTGGCTTCTCACGTTCTACAGGTTTAATTTTGGACAATGGAAAATCTTCGGGCTTTATGGGTGGATTGGAAAAACGCGGCGGTAATGGTAAATTGGGCATGGCGGGATGAGGACCCGGTCCACCTCGTCCGAGTGGCATTGAAAATCGCGGAAACATCGGAGGAATTAAACCAGGTGCCGAAGGAAATGGTGGGAAAAAGGGGAACGGAAGTGTGATCGGAAGAATAGGCTGTATTGGTTCGGGTGCCTGCGGTGTCTTGGGCCGATCCGGTATATCCAATTCTGTCGCATCATTCGAGGGTTTCGTCTGAAAAACAACAAATCACCAGCAAGATATATTAATGAAAATTGGAAACATATTAAAAGACTGTAGCATTTAATTAAATTATTGCTGGAAATAAAATTGACTTTACGATCGATAAAAAAAATTATAAAATTTGTATACCCAACGTTTTTTATTCCATATACATATTCCTAAGTAATGTTCTACAAAATGTATTTTACCTTTTTCGGACTGATACATTGTTTCGGATTCTTCAATTTAGGTTCTTTCTTTTTGCTACTCTTCTCTTTCTTTTTCCGCTTCTGTTCCGGTACCGTGGGTACATTCAATTCGGGAGTTTTTGGCGTACTAGGCGTACCCGGCGGTGAAATGTCAGCATCATCAAATATGTAAACATCCGAGGATAAACTCTGCACATCTGCCAAATCACTGTCCGATTGTATATGCACGTCTGGTGTATGAGGTGTCTTTTTTTCTTCGCGTCCTCCTTTCGGCTCCGCGTCGTTTCGGTGTACGTGCTTCTCCGCATTCTCGACATCTATAATCAACTCTGGCGAATTCTCACGCGAATCCAAAATATCCTTGTACTTGTGCGGCTCCGTTATCTCTTTATCTTTTTCTTCACGCGGTTTTGATATCTTCTTGAAGATATTTAGTTTCTGTTTATCCGGTTCCGACGGCAACTTGTCAACAGTTTCCTCTTTCTTTTCAACAGCAGGAGAGATGTCTATTGGTTCTGCTACCTTTTCGGTCTTGATCTTTGGTTGCGTTGTCTTCGATGCTTTCGGACTACTTGTTGCTAATTTCGGTGACGCGATCTTCGGCGTAGGTGGCCTGCTACCACCCGTAAGTTCTTGTAACGTGGTAGATTGTCCCTTGCCACCGCCTGGCTTTAACGGCTTTAATTTGGCCAGTTCTTTCATGCCGACTAATTTCTTCACTTTGCTCTCGTCGATCTTGTCCGGCTTGAACAGTTCCTTCGCGCCTTTCTTCTTCTTGTTCTCTTTATCAAGCTTACGGTTCTCGGGAGCTTTCTTCACAACTTTCTTCGGTTTCTTATCAATTTTCAATTCGGGCGGTACCATCGGATAAGAGCTTGGTTGCGGTGAATCTGATCGAACTTGATGCGGTGTTCTCGCTTCGGGTAGCTTTCCTTCTCGCGCGGGTGATAAAAAACCAGAAGTAGTCATCATAACACTGCTTATCTCACGTAATGGTCTACCTTCCTCTAAAACTTTCGCACGCTTTACCATGGGACTTTCAAAAGACACTGGATCACCTGGCCGTTTGAAAACCACCTGCGGCGACATCCTATGAGGTGACGCATTATTTGAATTGCTTGATGATGTTCCACTGCTAGATGTCAGATCTGCTGTACCATTCATTAAACTTTCATTCTTATCAGGTATGTATTCCTCTGCAATTATTATAAATTACCAATAAAATGTAAATTAATATAAATTAGCATAATTTATTGCTAAAATTACTAAATAAAAACAATATAATTTATTACCTTCGGTATCTGGATACATAGCTGGTAAATGTTCATGTACGTGCACTGGTCTCGTGACAACTTCACGACTACCCGGCTTCAAAAAATTTAAATGATTTTCACGTCGAATTGGATATTGTGGTACTTGTATAGGACATTGAACAGAATCTACATTTTTCACATATTCGGCTAATTCCTGTATATCAATATTCATATATTGAAATGTTAGTCCTAAGTCATCAAGATTCGGCTCTGTTCTTCCCACTATAAAAATATAAAAATATAAATTTAAGATTTGCGGGGGTACTTAAATTACTCAACAAGTAATTTACTTTTATAATAATTATACACATTTAGATGTCGATATTTACAAGAAATCTTAAAAATGTAGATTTTAAATAATAGTATCCAAAATATATTCAAATTTAAACTCTTATACAAAATATATAAAATATATAGAAAAAAGACGAATTCTGATAATACATATAAGTCTCCACAGAATTGACCAATCACAATTGGATATTCCTATATTACAGTTGAATAAGAGGGGAACATTTAACTGTTATTAATAAAAATTAATATAACGGTTACTCACAAACTTCTGCATATTGATGTGTGAGCTTTGAGGTACGTAACAGATATTCCTGCAAAAGATCTACTAGAAACTCCAATGGTGTAGAATTAATAGAATGCCACCCTATTGTCTGACAGATCTGCGCAACTACTATTTTTAAAACGTTTCGACTATATTCGGCTGACATTTTTATCTGAAAATCAATATTGATATATGAATATTTTGCTGCAGAGAACGTTTTAATCTATTGCCTTACAATTACACTTGTGTCAGACATTGTAGTTCAGACATAACAATTATACTCATGGTAAAACAAACTACAATAGAAAATAAACCCCGTTTATTTGTTTTTCACTTATATGAATAGGTTTATGTAAGTTCCAGTTTTCTAAACATTTGTTCCTATTATTAGTTCCTATTATCGGAACTAATCAGTACTGGATAATAAAAAAAGATAAATGAATCTCTACTTTAGATATTAGAGAATATTTAAACTACTTGATTATCAAAACTGTCTTATCCCATGAGAAATTCGAATAAACAAAGTTTTATTGCATATTTGTAGTGATATTGGTGTACAATGCATATCAATTCAGAACATTTTTTTAAAAAACCAAAAAATTTTTTGTTTTTATCATAATAGAATATTTTCAGGGCCACAAGATTCTTAGACCCAGTTCCACAACTCACGGTTAACTCTTAAGCAAAGTTCAATTTGTTTCTCATCTCTTTCCAATTCAAGAATTAGAAAGAGACAATGAATAAGTTGAACTTTGGTTAAGAGTTAACCATGAGTTGTAGAACTGGACCTAAATGTCATATCCAGGAATTAAGTTCAGATCTTTTGTTCAACAAGTAATTACTTTAATACTGAGCTATATTCAGTATCTTTTATATATATATTGTGTCACATATCAGAGCCAAATTAATCATAATGACAGAACATTTATCTTAATAATTCAACTAATAACTACTATCCATGGTCATAAAAGAGATTCTAAAGCAATAAAGTTATGAATAATGCATTACTTTTATATGTTAATTCAATATGCTAATAACGTAGTAATTAATTTATAAAACAGAGTAAAATCAAAGCAATACATATATGATATTTAGAGTACATTCCAAAACGTTATCTATTGAAAAAAATTTTGTTTGAAATATGTAATAGATGTAACATATTATAGTATACACTATACAAAGTAAAATCTTCCTTAGAAAGCACGTTTTGGAATGTAACTTTAGATAGAATCGACATATACCTAATAATTATCGAAAAAAATGTTGGTGACGCATAAAAAATTGTACCGTTACCACCAATAGTTATCACTATCTCGTGCGCAAAGTGCTGGCCGGAACGACCATGACGATGCAAAGGTCTCGTATATTGTAAATATAAAGTTTCACCGGCGACAGATACACGCCGTTGCAGATTCGGAGGCAAACGATCTCCAGATATTTTAATTCGCCACAGGCTCAAAGGAAAATCGGACTGTGATAGAAGACAAGTGTCGTTCTCTCACCTAGATATGGATGCGATAGATCTAGCCTTTTCAACCGAACGTCACATAGTTGACACATTCAACATGGACTTCGCTTGACTTTCAGAATTTACAAGAAAATGCTCTTTTTTTGTAAAACGCGTGTCGCAAGAGTCCTAGAGTCACGCCAAGTCACGCTACTACGACCGCCATTCCCACAACCCATATTCTGCCCGCACTGCTCGCAGACGCAGTGCCCTTCTATCACTTTCTATCCCCTTTACAATCTCTCCCTCTTCCAACTTCCAAGCAGTGTTGTTAGGTATGCCGCCTTTTTGGCGCATGCGTACTACAGTACTAGTGACTTTTAGAAAAATCCAGTAATGTGAAGGCCCGTCTACAATACACGGAGTAAGAAGTAAGAGTAAGAAATTGACCAATCACAGTCGAATGTGAGAAGAATAATCGACTGTGATTGGTTAATTTCTTACTCTTACTTCTTACTCCGTGTATTGTAGACGGGCCTTGACACCGAACGTTGATTGGTGAAAAACAGGTGATGGGGGTAAATTTTACCCCTACAAGCGGCTTTTCATCAATCAGAGCTCTGTGTCAAAGCGCTGTTGCCCGTGTGAGGATCCGGGCTTACTCCGTGTATTGTAGACGGGCCTTTACGCGTCGCCGTTGCCGTGACGACGTCGCCGGATGTTGGTATGTTCATTTACGTAAGTCTCGGGGCCCGGCGTTTCCTGTCTCCGGAGTGACGGAGTCCGGCCTTTGCTGGCTTCGCCATATTATTGTCGTGTCTGCGAAGATACGCATCTACAAGCTCGTGAAGAAGCATCGTGGCCTTTATACGACACAAATCCACCATTTGATTTTCATCGGCGATGAGCGATATCGAGGTGAGTATGTAAAAATGTTATATATCTTTGCATAACTCTCACGTAAGTTGTGATGAGGTAACGCAATTCGGCATAGCCGAGTTATCGATCCAGCGACGCAGTTCTACTTCCAGCCATTATTCATCGCCACGCAACGTACGCAATAACTCGGCACACTCCTTTCGCTTCTATTAATTGCGAAATATCTTTTGAAGTAAAGTAAAAGAAAACAAAAAGGAATTCCCGATTGTACATTTTCTCCAACGATTGTAATCTCGACAAAGGAGCTTTATAAGGTTATAAACGTGAAAAGCCGAATCGTGATTGGTCGATCACGTTCACATGTTTATTAAAAAATATTGTTATCGTTGATAGCGGTCGTTATAAAGAAAATTGAATTGTGATATGATGTAATATCGCTCATTTACTACATTATAACAAAAAAATTGTTATCTTGTAGTTGCTAAAAAAAATATATTTCTTTACACAATCAGCTATTATATCAAAATTACATTTTAAAACTATTATTACACAATTTTAATGATAATTAAAGTTTACTTTCTTGTTTTTTTAGCCATGCGTAGTGTTTTATATATATATATATATATATATATATATATACATACATATACATATATATGTGTATACCTGGCTAAATTTATATATGTAAATATATGTATTATGATGTTTTCAA
Source organism: Trachymyrmex cornetzi (assembly GCF_001594075.2). NCBI lineage: Eukaryota > Metazoa > Arthropoda > Insecta > Hymenoptera > Formicidae > Trachymyrmex > Trachymyrmex cornetzi. The sequence goes on along the minus strand of NW_017299882.1, from coordinate 1,591,981 downwards.
GAAAGGCTTTATTTAATCTAAAATTCAATCTACAAGATAAGAAAGTTTAGTCCTTATTGTCATATTTTGGAGAGTTAGAAGTTGTCTTTTTTGAACTAAATTATATTGTTATTGAAGAACTTAATTCCATCCTTGGAATCATCGAATGTTCCAACGTTTTCTATCCACACATTTATTTTAAGTTTTAATTTCATTTAAATATATTTAATTCAACATTTTTAAAAATATACAAAATATAAAAACATTTAATATTTTTAATTTAACATTTAATCTTTTTATATTATTTAAGTACAATATATTCTTATAGTTGCTTGTAATTCCAGTAGTCATGGTGCATCTTTTGTATACAAAAAAATTTTAATTAATACAATGTATTATAATTCAATGAAATATTATGTAATTTTTTTTATTTTTTCTGTGTATGAAAGATGCTCCACGTGGAATGTATTCACATGCTTACTGAAACTATAAGCAATTATAGGAGTGTATATTGTATTCAAATAATATAAAAAACAAATCCAAGGATAGATGTAAATCAGCCAATGAGAGCCAACACAGGTTAAGCGTATGTGAAATCATATACTTTATTCTTGAGAAAAATTGACAAACGTTTCAACCCTTTCGATTGGATCTTCCTCAGTGTAAAAATAAAATCTGTGACGTATAAATTCAAAATAAAAGATGCGATGCGAAGCAATTTGAAGTATCATTAATGTATTCATAAAATGATAATAATGCTGTCTGTCGTATCTAAGGGCCTGAGCATAATGGAGGAACAGGAATTAGATATTAAGATTTCAACCTATCAGAAACTGATTATATACATGGTCTGATAGGTTGAAATCTTAATATCTAATTCTTGTTTCTCTATTGTGCACAGACCCTAACAAAATACTAATGGACCTTCTACAATAAGCCATTAGTCATAAATCAGAAGTCAGAAGCTAAAAATTGACCAATCACAGTCGTCAATTTTTAGCTTCTGACTTTTGATTTATGACTAATGGCTTATTGTAGAAGGCTTATATCAATTTAGATCATCTGTAATTTAATAAATTCGATCCGATTTTATTTTTGCACTGAGAAAGACCCAATCGAAAGAGTTGAAACATTTGTCAATTTTTCTCAAGAATAAAGTATACGATTTCACACACGCTTAACCTATGTTGGCCTGCATTGGCTGATTTACATTTATCCTTGGATTTATTGTTTGGAGCCTATACCAAGATTGATAGTTATTAAAAAATAAATATTAAATTAACTAATGAATGTTTCTATAATGTATATTTTTTAAATGTTAAATTAAATACATTTAAATAAAATTCAAATTAAAAATAAATATGTGCATAGAAAATGCCAGAACGTTCGATGTTTCCAAAGACAGAATCGAGTTTTTTTGTTATAAGAAAAAATAAAAGAGAAGGTATTAAAGAATGTATTTCGATGCCTAAGTCATAGAAGATGCTATATCGAGAAGAAAGGTTAGGTCAAGAAATGAATGAAAAGCGGTCTATTTCGCATAAGGCGTGAAGATCGGTCTATGTCGGAACGTATACAAAGTGTGGTTTATATCGAGAAAATGAGAAGATTGATTCAATTAATGAATGCAGAAATATTGTAAAGATATATTTATATTTTATGTTTTTAATATTTAATTTCTCAAACTATTAAGAAAAATTTTTCAATTAAATTTTTTTTCATTTAAATTTTTATGTAATGATAATTCAATTTTCGGATCTCTGTATATCTATACGATACAATTTATAGTAATGGTTGTTTGTAATTTACAGAGAAGTGGTAGTCGTAGTGCAAGTCCGCGCCGACCACGAACTGCAGACGGTGGTTTAAGGGATTCACGATCACACTCGAGATCGCGTAAATCGCGCGAGCGGAAGGACAGAGAGGTCAAATATTCAAGGTCCCGTAGTCGCTCTGCATCACGTGGACGGAAGTCATATCGCGGCAGCAAGTACACCAGTGTTGGTCATCGTAGCAGCCGCAGTCGGAGTCGCTCACCATACCGCGGTGGTCGTTACTCTCGCAGTAGATCTCGCTCATACTCACGATCGCGATACTCTCGCGATAGACACGTGTACCGTTCACACTCGCGCAGCCCAATGTCATCTAGACGACGACATATCGGCAATCGAGACAATCCTTGTCCTTCCCGGTGCCTAGGTGTTTTTGGACTCTCCATTTTTACTACTGAACAGCAAATTCAACATATATTCTCAAAGTATGGTCCAGTAGAACGAGTACAGGTCGTTATCGATGCAAAGGTATGTAAAATGGATGTATATTTATTTATATACATATTAACACGTTTCGTACGACGCCAATGTTGAGTGATTTAATCACCATGCTACGTAAGTCACCGATGACTTACGATATTTTTGTTTGCGTGTGTTTGTTATATTTATTAAATAACATGTATTTGGTAATACACATTAAAAAAATTACAAAGATTATAAAGTAGAAGGTCTGATGTACCAATATTGTAACATATAATTATGTATTATGTATGATATAAAAAATTATAATCATGTTCCTTTTTATAGCCAAATTATCAAACGGCTTTTGATAACTGAATGGAAAATTTAATGTGACTTGCGCAGCACAGAATATATTTAAGGTCTGTTCTTTATCAGTTTGTTGAACTGCACTAAAACTTTCTTTTCCACTTTTTGCTAAATACTTCAATATGTATTTATTTTAAGCACAATAGACACATATTAGTTATAAAGAACAGACTTTAATGCAACAGTTTGTTATTTCCCATAAGTATTTATACTGGGGAACAGTAAAATCATGCCAGAGATTTAGAACGTTCATACTTAAGAGACACATGATACGTTAAAGGCTTCTGGCCACACAATTACATTTAGACACAGGTCTATATGCGAATTAGAAAACAGTAGTGAATTAAAAATCAATTTAGTAATAGCGCGATTTAATGGTGACACTATGATATCACATCTATGTCATTTATTACAGACTGGACGTTCTAGAGGATTCTGCTTTGTATATTTTGACACCTCCGAGGATGCTAAAGTGGCTAAAGAGCAATGTACCGGTATGGAAATCGACGGGAGGCGTATTCGCGTAGACTTCTCTATCACACAACGTGCCCACACCCCCACTCCAGGAATATACATGGGAAAACCTACACATCTGCACGATAGAAGCTGGGACGCACCGAGGCGTAGAGAGTAAGTCTTGTTTACTTCTGGAATAACACACATGTATCTCAAAAATATAATTGACAAGTATTGCATATTGTTATTTTTTGTTTTTTTTTTTTTAATATGGGAACAATAGGGTTAGCTACAGAGGAAGCTATCGTCGCTCACCCAGTCCATACTACAGTCGCCGGCGTTCACGTTACGACCGTTCTAGATCGCGCTCTTATTCACCGCGTAAGTACAACCTCCTCTTTAATTTACGTTATAATATAAGCTGTCTACATGGATATGTGTCTCATCCCTGTATCACGTTAAAACACACGGTGTAAACATATCTATATAACTGCAAATTATCTTAGCAAAATCTTCATATTTTCATAATTTATTGCACAACCGTGTTTATTGCAATGTTGTTTCTCTTCACTTTGTTTATTTTACTGAACACTACACAAAAATATTACATGAAGAAAAACTTCGCATGTTTTATGATATTTATTTTTCTAGAGAAAGACAATTTCTCATCTCGCTCTGTTATGGCCTGGCATTTTGCTGTGTCATATTTATGTTAATTAACTGCTTTCTTGAAGATAGTTGAAAATTATGAAATCTAAAAGAAATTAATATATTGCATTAAATATTTATATATGCAAAAAAATTCTATTTTATATCAATGCTGTTTATTATACGAATGACAAATCAAGAAAATGATTTTGCACGTATTTTATTACATTGAACAGAGTCGATCAGCAATTTATGTAATATTTCTTCTGGATTCATATTTTCGTAGACCGCTTATATTTCTAATTGAAACGGTAATATCAGTTGGATTGCAAAGTAAGTATTTAAGTTAGCAAGAAAACAGCAGAAGAAGGCATCAGAGAAATGCGCTTGATAAATCGTACGGTAGTAGCTAAGCAGCAATCCGTAACTTCGTAAAACAATCATAGTATTTTTGTTGCTTAATGAATTTCAGGTCGATATTAAATCAGATGAAGTGATGCGAGGCCAGGTCCTTTCGGAGATGACTTTGACCCAAATATTTCTTCAACGGGTCAAAATTATGAAATTAACAAAATCGCATTATATTGCTATTCTTACCTTACCCAGTTCTGCATCGTATGCGATACAATCTCACAAGCGTTTAAATTACAATACCATAATAATATCGTTAAGACTATGGATTAAAAAAAGTATAAAATGTAGCAGAATTTAGCATACTGCACGAAAACCAGTAAGGTTAGAATAGATGTAAAACCTTATTTTCATAAGTTTATAAATTTATATTGCTTCCTTTTATGAAGATAAGGTTTCAATTGTGTAAAAATACAAGGCTATAATGTGAAAGCTGGAATATAATTGAGCGCTCGAAATTTGCGGTCAGTCCTTAGTTTACAGTTGTATTCCAGCCGTTGGATAGAATCTTTTAATGAAAATGTGGAAAGTCTCTTAAAAAAAAAGAATAAAATAAACCTAAATAAAGAAAGCAAGAAAACGAAAACACAAAAAAGAAAAATAATAACAAGCTTCGAATAAAAGTAAGTTCTCTAACCTATTTGTTTGTTTATAAGGTTTTGAATCAAGAGGTATTGGATGATAGAGGGAAGTTTGAAGTTTCACTCTGAAAAAATGAGTTTTGAAAAGTCAAGACAAGATATTTGAAGAACACGTTTATCTTGCTCACATTGTCAAGAGTCTGAAGGTTTTGTCGGTTGCTTGTGACAAAGAATATGATCTGCAATTCATTTCCGGCTGAGAAGCCTCAAGCCTAGAAGAAAACTTCAAGTAATGCAAGCCCGAAGACAGAGTCGAGTTGATCGTCAAACCCCCGACCGGGACACAGGTTATTTGGTTGGGGGTGAAAACAGGGCCGAAAGTGTTTCCGAAAATATTGAAGAAGTTCATCGAAAATCTTTCGTAGAATAGGGACGAGCGTAAGGTGCTCCCAGACCTTTATACCGATCATATTCTTTATCAGTTGGTTTGGTTGCCACACGCCATTTTATTCGCTCTAGAGAACTGCATATATATAATATGCTTATATGCAAAAACCTCTATATATGCATGCGTGAAAATAAAGATAAAAGTTCGCATACTTCCTTTACCACATCCTCTCCCTCCACCATCCTGAGACCTCGGTTTCCTTCAAGAAGACCTCATATTATTATGAATTTTACCTATCTACTGATAATTAATAGAACTTCATCGTAGCAATTTATTAATAAATGTTGTTTCTGCCATGCTCAACTTTGGTCCCTCTCTTTTTTGTGGTTTTTTTACATTGCGAAGTTTGGTGCGTAATACGCGAGTCGCTTTTTACTTTAGGGTAAAAGTAATGTTGCGGATCGATTGATCCTTTCCAATACCCTGCGAGTTATTATTGCCTTTGCAAACTTTTAGGTCTTAAATTTGTAGTATGTAATAGAAGTATATTTGTCGGGACTTTATCTGAAATTTAATGCTAATAAAATCAGCTTCCAGCAAAGAATTCGCCTTTTGGATTTTCTAATTCCCATGGATCGCTACTTATTTCTACAGAACTTTGTATCTACAGCGATAGTTGCATTCGTTGGTTATCGTAATTCAGTTCTTCACATTCTGAAACTAAAAACTGTCGATCGCGATCGTTCAACGAGTCCATCGTGGCTGACAGGTATCTCTAGAGATTGATTCAAGTAAACGTAAGTGATTATCACGATTGGAAAAATATCCAACAATTGAGACGCAAGCTATCAATATTTACACTTTAGTAAATATCAAATTAAATTTATGTGAAATTTTACAATTATTATTTCTCCAAGTTTATCTAAATTTTAACTCTCATGTCTAGCACGTATCTAGTATATCTTATGTTTATGAACCCAATAAACTTGTGCCTATAAATGTGGTTTTATGACAAATTATGATAAATACATTCTTGATCTACATGGAGGATTCTTGATCTTATGGATCAAAAGTATTTTATAGATATAGAACTGTCTGGAATTCATATTTTTACTAATTGATTCACAGTTTAAAAATTGTGATCAAGTTTAATAAATCACGAACCAATGAAACATAAAATCTAAATAATATGTATAATAATAGACTAGGAAAGTTATCAATCTTTGCAGTTAATAATATATTTTTTTGTCTCCTACAAATCGTACTTAAATAAAAAATGTATATATATTTACATGTATATTTAAATAGCGATAAAAGATAAATGTGGGAGTAACTATTATTTCCGGAAAAACAGTAAAAAATACCGCAATCTAATTTCTACATCACGTTTTCCTATTGAGTAATTGAAATATTCATGTGAAAATAGTTCTTTTTAGTTGAACTTATACAGTTCACCTTTTCTCTTTATCTTCCCAACATGAAAAATAGGAAAGATAAACCATGCAAAAAATTCTGTTAAAAAGAAGGTATCGATCATATAACTTTTTCTCTAAAAACGGAAACACGAAAAGTGAAAATTGAGGGGCCACTCTACTGCACAATTCTACTTAGGTCCTTTTTCGGGCAATTAGCTTTTTCATGTAATATTGATTAGATTGATTGAGAGAAGATTTATAACATGTAACTTCTCTTAAAGACATTACATAAATTCATTTAATATTGTATCCATTTATGTATAATAAAAAAATAGCAAGTTATTTTAATTTTTATTAATATCAAGATTTTGTAATTAGGCCTTTATTTCGCCCATCCACTTAATTAAATTAATGTCAATTGAACCGAGGGTAAGGTTACTCTACATTGGTAGAAACAGGCGTAAATTAATCGAAGTTTGTTGGCAAGTATTATACATTTCTATTTTCAAATTCGTATTTGAGAGATAAATATCGAGAGTGAATTATCGAGATCGAAAGTCGAACATCGAACATCGATCGATCTATCGTTTGCGGGCACGAAGCACATGCGGTCATGCGTTTTGATTTCTAAACATAAACACAAAGCCACGCAAAGCGCAACTTCATTGGCAGAGCGGATTTACGATTTCGCGCGAATAGGGTAGGACGAATTTAGACGAATTCTCAGAGATGCGAAGAGCGAAGAAGAAAGGCAAATTGCAGCAACCTTCCTCGTCCATCGCCGACCACGCGGAATGGCCGATGGATGAGAATGTAGAGGAAGGCAAGGACTTCGGCACCCTCATAAACGCGCCGCTCTCGAAAGGTGGGCATTTCGTCTTCAAGTCAGAGAAAGCCTGGACCGTCGACTCGTCGCAATATTCAGAATTCTTTACTTTGAACCTGAAAGCGCTGTCGGCCGCGATCGATTGCGTTCCGTTCAACGAGTATGTTGGTGTGGCTGACAAGTACTTTGTAGTAAGTACTCAAGAGATATTTGACATGCAAAAGATACTCGTGAAGTTTATTTCTTATTGCTGCACTGAACTGCAAAAGTTTTCGCTTCTACTTTTACGTTTGATATTTCCTTTTGAGAGACGCGGTTGACACAAGTTTCATTTTATCTTTGTTATTCATTGAATACTAAGAAGGAAGACGTTTGTATCGACCTGAGACTGCTTGTTAAGAGATCTAGGCTGCGTTTCACTTAACTCTTGAAATGCTCGCGAGCATCGTTTGTCGTTTAATATTTGATAAACAACAAAGATAAAATGATTCCACGAGCGTTATGGGCGTTAAGTGGAATGCACCTATAATCAACATGTTTTATCCTTGTTATTCATTGAGTATTAAGAATGACGTTTGTGTCGACTATGTTTCTTAAAAGGAAAACAGCTATAGATGTCTATTTCATTCTAAGTGCAAAAATTATACACTACAAAAAATTTAACTGTAAAAGGAAACAAGCGAACGTAGAGTGTGTAAAGTTTGACTTAAATTATGATAATATATCTCAATCAAAGGAATGATTAATTTGATAATTGTATTAATTTTAGAGTGATCAATTGACGAGTATCTTTAATAATGCTGAGAGATGCAAAGCAGCTTATAATGTGATTTTAAATGATCTAAATGCATCGAGTTTATCGGATACCAAAGTTAAGACAAAGGAGGACACGAGCACCGATCAATCGAAAACTGTGGATTTGGTGACGAATGTAAAACCAGAAGACAGTATTGATAACTTAGAGGAAGATCTAGATTTTTTATTATCCCTAAAGGAACCTGTCCAAAGCACTGTAATAGGAATCCCACAGTCTACGATAGGAATCCCATTATCTACGTCTCATAATACTGGTAAGATCTTAACATTAAAATAGTATTTTATCATTTCATTTAATATTTTCGGGATTTTTCGTTTTGAAAACTATGAGGTCAAATTTCCATCTCAGAAAAAAACAATTGTAAACGTGCAATTTGTAATCAGATTAATTTTCTGCAATCTAATGAATATAAGGAATTTATGTCATAGATATTCATTGACGATTTGTTGCAGATTCCAAAACAAAATCGAAGAGTGTTCCAAATAAGCCTATTGATTTAGAAAAATGGTTAGATACTGTTTTAGATGATTAATTCTTTTTTTTGTATACTGTTGCAATACGTTAGTAAATATAAATAAAAATTTAAGTCTGAAAGCAAAGGAAAAGAAAGATCATGTAAAATTGTTAAAAGTTCATTTATTTAAAATATGTAGGATGAATTATGCTTTTATAAAATTATATGAATCTTTATTTTTACTGGTAAAAAATATACATTATATATACATACACAATAATGTATAAATATATGTAAATATCAAATGCAATTTGAAAAGTTCTTATAATTATCTCACAGCTTCTTGAAATGCAGTGTATTAGTTTATCAACTTTTTTGTAAGAAATACATGCATGTAGTCATATACCACAAGCATAATGGCACCACCTGGACCTAGTCTTAACACCTTTGGCACCAAGCCTTTGTACAAGGCTCTAAATCTAGAATGACAGTTACCTGAATGAGTGATCTCGAGCCCGAGTACAATAATATCGGTAAGTAAAAAATATATATGAATACCCTTCTCTCTTGTAAATAATGTGCATGGTGTTCAGCGTTCCTTTGTATTGCGTACCATCTTGTGAACCCTGAATGCGACTTTTAGCAACATCAAATGGTATGTTTAAACAAGATGCAACAGTACCTGACACAAATCCTATAGCAATCTGAAAAATTTTCAGTAAATTTTATTATAAACTGAAAATCGCATATAACTTTGTATACTTGTTTTATCATACAAAGCTGAACAATTACTTTACTTAAAAATTCCAACCAAGGTTCTTTTCTGACTGATATATATCCTTTAACAGAATGATAAAAACCAAAATAAAATGAATTAAAGACCGCGTTTCTCATTATAGTGGCTGAAAGCCCTTTGTTTAGACCATTCAATCCAAAACCATATTTAGAAATTATTTCTTTCGTCACTGCGAATGTCGATGGGCTTTCTTTGATATGCTTTCGATTAGATTGTAATTTTACTTTGACCATTTCAAAAGGATTAACTAATATAGCCTCAGTAACACCAGCGAAGAAACCAGCACATGAGAATGTCTGCAATGATACAACTATTTTTTTATTTTGTAAATAGTCAGCAGATCGTTATAATAATCGTATTAAAGTAATTACCAACGGAGTGGGTGCACTAGCGCCAAATAAGAAAAACTGTTTATATTGTTCAAATGTAAAAAACTAAAAGAAAGGATAAAGTTTTTATAAATAAAAATAAAAATAATTTTTGTAAATATAAATGTAAGTAAATGTGCAGATTTTTCTTTGTACTTTTATGTATTAAGCGATATGTATTTACTTTAACTGCACGTTTGGGAGTTTCTACAAGTATCGGAGGTAAAATTCCCTTCCAAAATGCTGGTAGCCCTTCAGTCTTATACATTTTAGTCATGCAGTCACGAATTCCTATAATAATGTTAATATAGTTAATGTGTAATGATACTATAAATGTATCTTGATACACAAAATACCTGTATAATATAATGGATCTGATTTTGTTGTCTTCACTTGGAGCTGAAAACGTGTTTTAACGAGATCCATTGGGTGCATTATACAAACTTCTATAAAACCTGCTGATCCTCCAGCACCAATCTGGATGACAGCCTCTTTGAGAAGATTATCTGTGGTGTTGCGCGTCATTTTTGCACTCTTTGTGTGTTTAAACAGATTATTTGATTAATATAAAAAATTGAAAGAGCAATCTAAGTACTTATATTTTTTTTGCATTAATGTAATATATATTGTGCACTTTGTATTATTTTTGCTTCTTACAAGTTGCATCTGGAAATAAATAATTAAATTTCTTTCACCGTTAAATTGTTAAATTGTGAAACTATAAAAAAATATGTATTGTACTATAAGAAATGGTGAATCTAAAATGACCTATAAGTTTTTAAGCTTATTATTACCAGCTTAGTTTAACGGATTAATGCCCAATTTCTTCACTTCCAGATAAGTTGCGGATAACCTTATCCAGGAAATATCTCCATTGTATTCTGAGAGATATCTTTTGGATAAAGTTATCTAGAGGTAAAGAAATTGGGTATAAGTTAGAGTGATATATATGTATTATCTTAGTTAGTACAGACATTAGAAAAATGTTAATGTACGTATCAATACTTGCACTTTTGCTATTTAAATTAAAACTTTGTTTTCACAATCAACACGTTATTATATCTTGATAAAAGTTCCTGTCAGATTAATCCATACTGCGTATAAGAGATCTGGAAAACACCACGACCTAAAAATATGTTTGTTGAGTTGAGGTCTATTTTTAGATCTCAGAAAAGAATTCTAACCTTCAATTCTCAGTGATTAACACTTATTCGCATAAGATTTATACAAATTTTTATTTACAAGTATATCTACAACTGATTTACATTGAAGTGTATACAGTATTAAATCTTTTTGCTTCATATAATTAATATATATGTAAAATATTGTATTTGTCTAGCTTGCAGTATATTGTTAAATTCATATAAATTAAATAATTTCTATAATTATATATTTACGTTACAATTACATAAAATAAAAATTGAATATCAGCAAAACCGTTTAATAACTATATCTAATTTTTCTAGATAATATGTAAAATTTATTATATAAAAATATATTAATTTATATATGTATGTATATATTATACGTATACATATATGTATGCACAACACATACACATATAAATTTTATATACTGTATATGTACATTATATTAGTATTTGGCAATAGGTGGAAGAAGATTTAAAGAATGATTGCACATATAGATGAAAAATTAAGAAACCAAAAGCAATAAAATTATAATTAAAGCTTCGTTTTTTTTTTAATTATAAATGTTTAAATGTTTTTTTTTTTCACGTAAGAAACATCTAAAGTACGTAAATATCAAGAAATTTCAAGGAATTATAATAAAGCCTCCATTTTGTTATTCTTAATTTTCCAATTTTGAATATTGAAATATTCACATGAAAATACTCAATCACGTGAATATTAAAACATTTATAACTAAAAAACAAAGCATCCATCGCAATTTTGTTATTTTTGATTTCCGTTTTAACATCAATTTGGGAATCACTCCTTCGATTTTTTCTTACTGAACACCCTGTATACACACACACATTATATATATTACAATATTTTATGTATATATATATATCAATTATTATAAACATATGTATACAGGTTTTTTCATTTCGATATATATTATCTCTTTCATAAATATTTCGACGACATATCTTATCTATGCACATATACGAAATATATGCAGACCTTTCTAGAGTAAGAACACATATGTACACGAAACAACAATTCTACCTGACAAATTTAAGCCAATAAATCTGTTGTTATTTCAAGGCTATCTTAATTAATTAATAAGTCTTAAAATGTTGATACAGCTCTATGATTGGTTTATGACATCTTAAGACTTTCGACGATATTAAATA
>NW_017299882.1:1571488-1579335 GCF_001594075.2 Trachymyrmex cornetzi | reverse complement strand
TTTTTTTTTTTCACGTAAGAAACATCTAAAGTACGTAAATATCAAGAAATTTCAAGGAATTATAATAAAGCCTCCATTTTGTTATTCTTAATTTTCCAATTTTGAATATTGAAATATTCACATGAAAATACTCAATCACGTGAATATTAAAACATTTATAACTAAAAAACAAAGCATCCATCGCAATTTTGTTATTTTTGATTTCCGTTTTAACATCAATTTGGGAATCACTCCTTCGATTTTTTCTTACTGAACACCCTGTATACACACACACATTATATATATTACAATATTTTATGTATATATATATATCAATTATTATAAACATATGTATACAGGTTTTTTCATTTCGATACATCTTATCTCTTTCATAAATATTTCGACGACATATCTTATCTATGCACATATACGAAATATATGCAGACCTTTCTAGAGTAAGAACACATATGTACACGAAACAACAATTCTACCTGACAAATTTAAGCCAATAAATCTGTTGTTATTTCAAGGCTATCTTAATTAATTAATAAGTCTTAAAATGTTGATACAGCTCTATGATTGGTTTATGACATCTTAAGACTTTCGACGATATTAAATATAAGAACCGACTGCGTAAAGATTGATCACAGTAATCAATAAAAAAACATGAGATATACTTCAAGTTTAGCTATTAATATAAGAAATTGAATGAGAAATGGAATTTTGAATACACTCCTGCATACATACTGCTATATATATATATATATATAACTTGAAGTATATCTCATGTTTTTTTATTGATTCAATTGGATTCAATTAGATTCAACAGAATTCAATTGGATTGAAAAACTGCATTTTCTATTCAGAATTTTGAATTGAAACGTGGCACGGAAAAGCTGATATTATTTTTAGATTGAAAGACATAGAAATATGCTTCATCCAATTTCTATAAATGAATAAAAATGCATTCGGATTGAAAAGGATTTATTTTAACGTTCGCAAATGCGTAATTAAAAAAAAAATTTTTTTTTATTTCATCGAATTCAATCCATTCTCGTTTATTGGAAGGGGTTTGACTATTTTATGACACAATTACTTAGTGGAAATTACAAGAATGAGCGAATTTACTAGAATATTTATAATTGATGAATTTGCTCATTTTTGTAACTTTTATCCACAGATTTCTATGTAGAAGTCTATATATTGTCATCTCGTTTCAAGATACACAATTTATGTCACGAAAAAAAATATATATATACATATATACATGCAAATCTACTTACAACAATCATCAATCAATGCCTCGCATGGTCACAGATGGTTTAAATGAATTTACAGATACATTAACAATCAATAAACTAACAAATTCTGCGACAAATTGCCAACTCATGGCAACGAGCGTGTCGTCGAGCGTTCGTTATCTAACCGTATTGCATAATTACATAAGTACAAACAAGAATTTTTTTGCGTTCTTTGCAACGCGATAAGTGATTATTGAGATCATCGGCACGCAAAGACTCGAATTTCGAGTCATCGTCGAGCCGAATTCTTCGGATTTTTCCGGTTGATCTTTTTTTTTTTATATGTATAAATCGCATAAAAGACATCAGACCGTGACAAAGCGTCTTTTCATCTTTCTTGTTTTTTTGCAATTACGTGACGTATTTATTATCTTCTCAAACACGCGTAGCGATCAGTCAGCGCTATTTCGCTCTCTTTCTAATTACTATTTTAACATCCCCTGTTTTGACGCTTGGCGCTAAAATTACTTCTATTTCGATCGCCGTTCGATCTTATTAGTGATATTTAGGTAGTTTGCTATACACATTTGTCGCAGTCTATCAAACGTTCGAAGTGGGAGCCTCGAAACTCCGGATTATCGACCGTTTCGTTCACTCGCTCGCTCCTTCTCTAAATCACCTTTGTACTCTCATCGATCATCCGCGAATTGCCAGGGCGTACAGTTTACACTGCGTATGGCAGTGGGTCTCGAGACAGTCGAGGTATTATCGAGTCCTTCGCGTCATATCGCAATGACTCGTCGGCGCACGCAACGAACAGCGAACTGCTCCCCGGCAAAGCTTCGTATTCACGAACGTGAAACTCGTGCCTGCCGGTGAGCCTCACGCCGCCACGCCGCTCAATTCGCTCCCGGCAGTTCGCTCTGCTGCCGCGCTATGAGTGCTATGACTGTTCTGTGAGTCTCGCGTGACGGACGTGACGGTTTCCGATTCTTTGTCCGAGTCAATCGTCTCTTTATCCCGTCGTCATCGTCGTGGTCTACCGTCGTGTCGTCCGCCGAATAAAACATGAGCGTGAGACGTCGAAAGGTGCGTAAGCATATTTATCGGTGTTTTGATCTACGCCGTTTATCGGAACGAGCATCGAACGCGGAAGCGCGTCGCCGTGCCTTCCGCGTCTTCCGTGAGTGCGTTCTGTGTTTCACTCGTGATCCTCACGATGTATAATTCCATCCTTGTTATTCACGGAATATTGGAGAAGGATAAAATGATACATTCATGCGCGTCATAGATGAAACCGAACGTACCCGATGAACCGTGACGGTGCATGTGTGCGAGCGTGTATATAAATACGTTGCACGCGGAACGCACGCGAGATTAGAGTTCGAATTTCGAATCCATGGCCTCTCGCGTCCCGTGTGGCTCGCGCCTCGTCACGTGATCGTTCCTTGACACCCATCGACACCCGGGCTGCGCTCCATTTGCTATTCAGCGCTTTGGAAATGATTTTATTCTTGAATACTTTCCATTTGATATACACATTGAGTGACCCAAGTGTCGTTCTATCTGTGTTACTCACTGAAACGATAAGACAGAATGATGTTTGTGTTGTAATTTATGTCACAATTAAGCAACCTTTGTTGTTTATCAAACGTTAACTAAGTAGGTTGCTAACATCACACTCTACATATAATTATTTTAAAAACCTTATTCTAGAAAAGGAAAATAAAAAGAATCGCCCAGAAGTCTTGATTACTTTTGCATTATCCTCTATCTCGTAAAAATATAATGTAAATTTGACTGTGTGATGTTAAAGAATATTATGAAAACAAAATTTGTATGGAGTATTTTGAGTACTATACACTTATCAAGATAGATAAGGTTAAACAAGGACAAATTACGCTTATAGGCGCTGTGAGCGCCAAATGAGACGCACCTGCGATCTGCGACGAGTGCGCAATGGCAATTGCGTCCGAGCGGTCCGAGTCCGAGGACACGATGCACGTTGATGCACGGCTGCACGCGCCACGCGGTAGCCAACTAGCCACATCGGCGCTCCCCCGCCCGGCCGTCGCGCACGGCGCACCCACGAACTCCGACACTTCGTGTTTTATTTATTTATTTTTTTACATGACAAGCACTCATCATCCGGCGGATCATACGGGTCGCCCTAGATGCGATACATGCTCGTGAGTAGAAACGATGCAAAAAGAGCCCCCTCACGTGAGATACATCCTCCTTATGCCTGTCGCGACATGCCCAGGCTAGGTTAACATTGTATGTTTCTCAGCTGTGTTATGACCTCAACAAATTAACTCGAACGACGATTGACCCAGGGTGACCTTGACAAACTCTTAGTTGATTTGATTGACGATTAACGTTGTTCCGGGTAAAATACCTGTGGTACTTATTAACGAGGATGGGACGATGATTCTTTGTTATTCAACATGTAAAAGGAAAGATTTAAAATGATGAGTTGTATTGAAGTGGCAATATTTATTTATTTTTTGATTCTTTGTTAGAAAAATTTTATTGTGATCACAATTGTGTTGGTTGAATTGGTAAAAGTGAAGTTTGTGTGTGTGTGTGTGTGTGTGTGTGTGTGATCAAAGTCATTCTTGTCAAACTGAACTTGTGCTTTTATTAATGAGAGAATTATTTTTTGTTGACATGTAGAAGGAAAATTAAGAAAAAACAAATTGTATAATTATAGAAATTTCGCTGCGAGCAATTCAGGCTAAATTAAATTAGTCGGATTTAATCAATGTCACTCTTGGTAGAAAAGAAATCCCAAAAATTCATAATTAGAGATGGAAGGAAGTGTTACATTAGTACATACTTGTAACTATTATACATATTTACAACTATTATACATACTTGTAACTATTATAAATATATACATATTTGTAACTATTCTGAATTTGTTGTAACGTGATTTGCATAATATATGGTTTCTTTAAAATACTGCAGTTTCCTAAAAACAATACATACTCGAACGTCAAAACGAATCATAAATGATTGAAAAGTGACTTTTAGTGATCATTTTGAGGTTGATGATTTGTCTATCTGAATAGATATTTTATTATTCAAAGTATTTATGGAAGGGTGTTGCGTGTGATACAATATATAGAAACATTTGAATCGACAACCAAAAGCAAAATATAATGTAGTGTTATGTAACACAATATAACATTACATCACTTTAAATCTGGTCATTTTAAATCGATTAGAATGTAATGTGCTGTAAATTTAGATATTTCTTGCAATAATTGTCTTGTATTTTTAGCTGAGAACTGAAAATGAAGAGGAGCGCGATAATCATGAATTGGCATCCTACCAGAAGAAAACCACCAGTCAGCCTGGAAAGAAATACTTTACCATGCTACTAGTACTTGGTATATTGTTCCTAGGTTACGTAGCCATAGCGAATGACTTAAAGCCTATCAAAATAGGCAGTAAGGCTATTGATACCCTAGCACTTTCATTTAATTTACAAAAACCATTCTATGTGGTCGTCATCGACGCTGGATCTACTGGTAGCCGCGTATTAGCGTTTAGCTTTCACGAGTCCATTCTCAATGGCAATTTAGTACTTGATAATGAACTATTCAAAGAAATAAAACCTGGCTTGAGCTCGTTTGCTGACAAACCGGTGGATGCCGCAAAATCTCTAACTACACTTCTGAACGATGCGAAGGCGGTGATTCCACAGTCAGAATGGCCTCGTACGATGCTGACAATGAAGGCCACGGCAGGGCTGAGGTTGTTGCCGGAGCATAAAGCCAACGGCATACTAGAGGAGTGCAGAAAGTTGTTCCAAACGTCCGGATTCCAGATCGCGAGAAATTCTATCTCCATAATGGAAGGCACGGACGAGGGAATCTTTTCCTGGTTTACTGTAAATTTTTTACTGGACCGCTTTAACTCGCTCAGCTCTCAGACTACTGTGGCCGCGTTGGATCTCGGCGGTGGTTCTACGCAAGTTACGTTTCAACCGGACGGTGTTCAGGCGAAAAAATTAGAAAAACATGTTTACTCCATCAATGTATTCAATCACAACATGAGTCTGTACACGCACAGTTACTTAGGCATGGGTCTAATGGCCGCCAGAAAGGCAATTTTAACTTATGATATGAATCTTGAGGATACAAGTCTCAAAGTTCCCATAGAGATACATTCCGAGTGCATCAATCCGATTGTATCTACCGAATGGTCTTACCAAGGGCGCGATTACATTGTAAAAGGTCCAACAAATGGCACATACAAATTAGTTAAAACACAAAATTTTGCTGGCGGAGATGAGAACAAGCCGATTGTACGCTTTGCGGAATGTTTAAAGATTATTGAGAAATATGTTGGTACTCTCACAGAAAAACCAATAGGTTTGAAGGATCACGAAGTATACGCTTTTTCGTACTACTTTGAACGTGCGACTGAGGTAAAGATTTAAAAAGTTATAAAGTTCACACAAAACACACACACAACAAAAACAAATAAATATTGATACATTAATTCATAAATATTTAATAAAATAATTTTTTATTATCTATGATAATTTAATAATATAAAAAAATACAACACATAAATAATATAAAATAAGATATGATTATATATATAAAAATAAAAAATTAGAAATACTTTCTAATTATATGAATATCTAACGAGATATAGATTTATTTAATATTAAAGAGCTATACTTTTTTCTTAACATGTAAATTAATGAACTTCATAAATATGAGAAGTACATATTTCTCATATTTGTCATAGTTTATAATTTATATATTAGGAAAAAAAGTATAGCTCTTTTATATAAATATAATAATTGTATCTGTAAAAATATAAATATTGTAATATTTGTATTCTCGATTTTTTAGGTAGCATTAATAGATCCATTTTCGGGCGGAATGGTGCAATTGAAATCATTTTTTAAACAAGCCATGGAGACGTGCGACTATCCAAACACAGATCAGCCATTCATGTGCTTGGATTTGACATTTATTTATGTTCTGCTAAGAGATGGATTTGGCTTGGAACCGTCGACTAAGCTGCATGTAAGCAAAGTTACATAATATGGTGATATTATTTTTATTTTACGACAGTGTTTTTAGGGATAACAAAATATTCTTCTTTCTTGTAGCTTTATAAGAGGATCAATGGCCATGAATTAAGTTGGGCATTGGGAGCCGCGTTCAATATTCTTCAAAATGGACTTTGACGTTTTATTGTTCTATTATTGTTAGTTGAGTTTTATTCTAAATTTGTAATTGAAAAGACAAAGCGGAGAAACATGCACTTAAAGAAAAAGGAACATGTAAAAATAATATGTTCACGTTTTTTGTATAAAAACTTTGGATTTAATGAAACATAATTACTGACGCTCACTGCACAATTGCCTAATCATACAATTGTCTATTCAAACATCTCTATTACAATTTAAAGGAAAGCAGTATTTGCTGTATACTTTTAGATATGAGTATAATATATTTTTATCTGAAAATATCACATCTTACGAAAAACATATCGCCACATATTTGGGACAGTTCTTTAAAATGTCTGTAATTGTTTTATTTCTAAGTATATTTAATAATTTTTTATAATACATTGTATCCGAATTTTAATCTTGTTAATTTCTTGGAAGATTAAAATCCGAATATTTACAATTAACGCATTTGATTGCAATGACGCAACGATGAAATTGATTTGCCTCAGTCATTAGATCTGTTTTCTATGGCTGAACTATACTTTGAAACCTAATGTGAGATAGGTATATGTTTGATATTTAACGAAAGTGAAAAAGAGAGTTCTTGTACAGTTTAGTACAGAAACAAAAAACAAACCTATCGTATAAAATTAATCAAAGTGCAATTCAGTAACTGTAGAAAACAATGAGATTACACGAATATTCTTGCGGTGGCATATCTTCTACAGAATCAAGTGAAACAGGGAAACTGTATCTCTTGATATATCTCGATGCACAAAAACTGCAATTATCTTGATAAATTTAGTACAAACAGATTTATCCCCGACGCTAAAGTCTACTTGTTAAAAGATGCCAATGATGTACATAACATTCGATTTTTATATGTATCGTTGCATTGCGACGTTTTCTGATATTCCTTGATATCGCGTTCCTCATATTTATCGTAACATCATCCAGCATCGCGATATAACGAACTGTCTATCTATATACATTGCATGTATATAGATAGCAAACTGTTGCTATAGTTCCATATGATCAAACATTCTACATATTATTCTACATACCATAAAAGTCCAGACACACAATTTGCGTGTATATAATATGTACATAGTGCCTTTCAAATGCTGTTTTTAAATAAAGCGAACGTGTGTCACTACTTAAGTTATTTTTTATACATTCCATATTTATCGCACCTGTTTTGTATTTTATATCCAATTTTAAATGTGTGCAAAAAGGATGTTACGAAAAGTTTTTGTGCTCGCAAAAAGTGAAGTCATTACTTCTTACAGTTTTTGAATGAGGAATTCGATGATTTCACATGACGAGAATACGTGATAAATTGAGTTCAATTCTGTGATGTTTTCTTTATTCATAAATCTTGAGAGTCTTGAGAGAGAGAGAGAGAGAGAGAGAGAGAGAGAGAGATA
>NW_017299882.1:1559490-1571453 GCF_001594075.2 Trachymyrmex cornetzi | reverse complement strand
CCCCCCCCCCCCCCCCCCGCTGATGCTTATTAACCTTGAATTAATTTATTGTTGTTATTTTTAAAGATTGAGAGTCCTTATAAAGTATATTTATTTTATTTATCTTAATATTAATCTCACAATCTACATTTTTTATCACAATGATCTATATACTTATAGATATTCTAGACATTCAATATTTCTAACCGATTATTCGAAGTCTTGAAAGCTCGAAAATTTTAATTTATACTAGAACCTTTATTGAATATCGTATCTTAACATATTTTTTCGATAAATTCTTAGGTTCGTTTTATCAATATAGATTAATTTTAATTTCGGTTCAACTTACTAATCTAATTTTTTTTGTAATTCTTAGAATAAATGATATATTTATTGCAAAGGAGAGAGAGAAGAGAGAGAGAGGAGAGAAAAAAAGGACCTTCCGCAATCGCAAGGTACATGTGTGTCCGAAGGGTTCCGCTCTGTAAAAACAAATCTAATTTATTTTCAAATTAAATCTCACTTTGTATAGAAAATTGAAAATCTATATGTGGAATCGAGCTTCGCGTGGGAAGTTATAAATCCATAAACGTATCGAATGAACCTAATTTTAAAATCGAAAGTGAGATAGCAATTAACTGAATAATTACCAATTTTTAAAATATGGCGACTAAAGTATTGTATGTACACGTCTATTACGTATAGAATCTTTCTTGTAGACAATACCACGAGTTTTTTTTTGTGGATAGATGCAATTTTATGGAAAGCCGACATTTGACTCCCACTCTATCACAATCAAAAGATGCGATTCATTTCACGCATAATATATCATTTTCTTGTTGTTCACCGAAAATTAAAGAAAGATAAAATAATGCATCCTGCGCATACGTGAAACAGAATGCATCTAAAGCAGCATTGAATAGCGTTTAAAAGCTGTTCATTGCTCTCCGACACTTTTTTGGTAATCGATATTTAATAATCAATATTTTAGGAAATATCGATAAAAAGTTTTTTTTATATTTTCAAGATGGTGGTCTAAATATGTTCGATCACCAAAAAATTCTTTCAAATTTGTATTCAGCTATAAAAAATATATGTAAAAATTGAAGTTTTAAAAAAATTAGAGAAGGGCAGTTAATTTGAAAATTTACTTATACCGTATACTATGAAGAAATATTTTACATGTCTATAAACCTCCGACAATATAAATATCCATATTAGCATCTATTGTAAGTTTCTCATTACTGATGCGACACGCTCATGTTGCTAGATTATATTGTCGATATTCCTGAAGCGAGCAAGAATATAAGTATATTTCCATGAAAGAGAAGGAAAGAGGAAAAGAAAAGGGTTTCAGAGTAACGTGTGTTATCGTCAGCGAGCATCGCGAGGACGCACAAAGCATTAATATTGAGCATTACCAATTCGTTGAAAATGCACGTGTTCAACTGCCACTCACCTATGTCCGTTACATTAAAATAAATAGAGATCGTGCTTTATTCAAAACCCAGCTTATAGAATCTAATCTTTTCTTGAGAAGATAAAGATATTATTGTCACTTGTCGTCGAAAGCTCGTTCCAGAAGCCACGAGGATCATCCGAGACAACGGTTCTTTAGTTTTCTACTCGCCGTAAAGCATATCTTTAAAAGTGATAGTGTATCTTAACAGTAGGTTTCGTTCTTTTTTCGCTATCTTTATTTTTTTTTTGTGTTTCTTATATCCATTTCTAAGTACTAATGTAGATTAATTTTCCGGAGCTAACGGTAATTAATCTGTTAAACTCAGTTATATTCTTTATATTATATCTACACAAATTTGAATTACTTATTATTATTAAAATAAACTTAATATTTATATTCTTTTTTATTGTACAAGATATGTGTCATTCCTTGAAAAATTAATTAATGTTCTTTAATCAACATAAATTAAATAGTGTCACAAACAAGTGAGTGTTATAGTAATTGCAGTGTTAAGGGTCCTCTACATAGAAGTCGTAGACGGTCGTGGAGTCTTAAGTCGTAGGAAACTGACCAATTCCAATCGAGTATTCTCCTTATATTTGATTGTGATTGGTTGGTTTCCTGTGACTTAAGACTCCACGACCGTCTACGACTTCTATGTAGAGGATCCTTTACAGATTTTGATGTCAACCTCGGAGGAACAACTTTAATCTCGATCCACTCTTTACTATACTTTTATACTCGATACTCTTTACTATAATTTTTCTAATTCTTAGAACTAGAAAAAATAACTTAAACTGAGTTTAAAGCTACCAAGATTAAGATCTAATCTTTTGTAGAAATAAACAGAATGATTTCGACCAAAGTAGAGTGTTATTAATCGTCAACTAATAATTCGTTGTCCTTAATCTAATTTTTTTTCTATATGTTAAACAATAAAAAATTAACAAATTCTATTCACGTTCGTAAAATACTACAATTACTTGACAATTATTGTTAATCAAGTTTATCTATATTGCCGATTAAGTTAATCTACATTGGTAGAAATAGACGTTTGAACGAAGTTATTTTTATTACAAAGTTAATTATGTTTTAATTACTTTTTAACATTCCTTAATCTTTTAATTGTCATTTAATTAATATTACATTATTATTACCTTATCTGTAGTCTAATTTACATCCATCTTATAGATATTATTTTACAATAAAAACAAATTGACAGGCTCCAAAGAATAAATCAACTAAATATTATGCCTATGAAAGCCAAACACAGAATGTTCGCGTGTAAAGAATTTATTCAATTAGTATATAATATGATATAATATTTAGTTGAGATATTATTTTATCATCATCATCGTACGAGGAAAAGGATAAATAAGCGAAATTTCCTATAGTTAAATTAGCTTACTAATAATATTATTTTTAATTTCTTCTTCGAGTCCTGATACACAATAGATATAAGGGGATCGATTCTGTATCTTGAGGTGAAAATTACAAAAGTAAGCGAATTTACTAGAATACTGATAATTTCATTGGTCAACACTTAGTAAATTTGCTCACTTTTGTAATTTACACCTTGTTTGAAGATACAGAATCGACCCCCAAGTATAATAATGCCTTAAGAAATTGATCAATTATAGTCGATTATTCTTCTCATGTTCGACTATGACTGATCAATTTGTGTTTCGGGTTTAATTATAATTAATTACCGCTTCCATTCGTTCTTGAACTTGCCCGTGAAACATGATTATCGTTGATTTCGACTTTTCGCGCGCGACATGCACGCAGCGTTCGATATTACACGAGGTCTGTTCTTTTTAATAAAGTTCTTGCACGGTTTATTTTTCTACCTTTTCTTTCGTTGAAGAGAAAAAGAGGAAATATAAACCGTGCAAGAAGTTCAGCAAGGCCTATGGACCCTATGATCATCAGCATTTGTGCCCATAGCTAAATATACAAAATTAACAGAATACGAGTATCAACGAGTATGAGTTCGGTTAAATGATCGCGTTCGTATTCCCCTCCATCTCCCGTTCACCTATGTATATGTGTATACTAACATACGTGCGATGGAGAACTAAACTCGCTTCATCAGGGTCAACGATTGATTTGAAACGAGACTGATCTGCACCGATCTGGTCCCGCGACCCTTCCTTGGCCCGATTCAACAAATCGTGTCGTTTCTACGACGGAATCGAGAGCGAGCGAGAGATCAGGTCGATCAGGCCGTGCGGCCTCGTACCTGAGCTGAGGAGTCACGCATTTCACGTCGCGCGGTATGTACATATCGAAGCAGTGCCCACGGTGCCAAATCTCGACAATTCCGACGCGTGAGTTATGATAGAAGCGTGAAAAAAAAAAATCAAAATCCGCGCTGATAAATGAGCGTATCTCCAAGGCTGCTGCTGACGAGCACCGCTTCTCTGCTAAACATAGCATGTAACGTGCGGACGACAACGTTTCTGCAATCGCGAAAGGTAAGCGCATCTCCCGCACAAACGCGGCCCTCGCATCTCTTATCCTTCCCCCTCCCGCCCTCGCCGAGAGTCCCGCGGTTGACCTTAACTCTGCCGTTATTATTTGGCGCGACGGTTATTGTTAGGTTAGAACGCTGATCTTTTCTCGAGAAGGAATTCTATTTGTACTCTCGATCGCAAACGCATGGCTCAGATATGTCAAAAACGTACGATTTTATGAAGTTCAGTTAATATTAATTTTTTTTATCTTCTAAATTTCCTTTTTCCTCATTTTTTAACTGTGTTTCAGTATACACTGCTAGGGTAACTGTTCCAATTACTATGACTGTCTCTATTAGTGTGCTTTTGTATTTCGATAAGTTATAAAGAAAACTAGCACAAATAAATAAGAAAAAATATATTTTTTTTTAAGTTAAATTATTAATGCATATGATACTGTGAGATATTCTTTTTTGAGTATTAAAGTATTTTAAATATTTTTCGAAAGATATGAGAAATTTATGTGAATCTAGTAATACGTACCACAAGATTTTAAGCTTGTCCCTATTAATGTGACCTGTATTGGAGCTGAGAACGTTGTATTATGAGTGTACTTTGAAATAAATATAATTGAAATAATGATTTATGTAATATTAACATAAACAATTAGCTTAAATTTATTACCTGTTTTAGTAACTATATGTTAAAATGAGTCAAATGATAGGCACACAAATTGGAGGCACATTAATAGGCGATTCACTAATAGAGACAAAAATATATTTTCTATTTTTGTCAAAAGCATTATAAAGTATTAACATTTTTTAGATTAAAGAGATATTGTAAGAAAAAGAAGTAGTTGAAAAATCAATATTGATTGCAAGCAGATAAAATTATAGCAGCAATATTTAATAATTAATTCAGTAATAAGTAAATTTTATATATTAGATTTTCAGTACTGGTATTGTACATCGGAAGGTTGATCATACGCGTTTAGCCTTATATGTTTATAATCTTGTTTATTGTATGATTCCTTTTCAGATCTTTTGTGCACCCGAGCCAACTTGGCAACAATTACTCTTAAAAAATTTGTGTAAGAGTCTTACCTGGAAAGCTTTGATTTCCAATTACCTGGAGCCTGTTGCCTCTATGGATAATTCACCGTCCCATCAGAAGTGTACAGAAGTCAAAATGGAGCCTTACTTTGACACCTGCTACAACAAAAGCAACACTACTGCAATGTGCGACCTAGCAAATGCACTACTCTATTGTCAGACTGGTTTTGCAGATACGACACATAATGTTAAAGCTAACGTATGTGCAGCTGATACCTATGGAAATTATATAGACAAAAAAAGATACAAGATTATAAGAAAGTGGAAACGAATTGAGAAAGGTAAAAGTCACTCTTTCTTGTTTAAACATATTTTCAAAGGGATGTATAAATATATATAACACTATTTACTTAACACAGTTTGTAGAATGGGAAAATGTATTTATAAAAAAAAAATTAAGTAAGAAATATTAAGGCCGGTATTTATACTTCGTTCTTATTTCAAGACTGTCTTAAGTAATGTCTTAAGATATTAATACGGCTCTCTTATTGGTTTGTGATGGTCTTGCATATAAGAACTGACTATGAATACTGGCCTAAGAGATCTAGCCTTGACTGTATAGGGCGCATTTCTGCTTGTATTCACATATTTGTCTAGATTTACTTATTATTATTTACCTAATTGTTCTTACCGCCCAAAGAACATAATTTTTTAAACATTTTTAGATAGATCACCCAATAATAAGGAAGATTTTTTCATATTGAAACTCTTGTCCTTTAATATCTTGGCACAAAATCTGTTGGAAGATCACTCGTATCTATACATGAATCATAACAAGAAAGCCCTGAGCTGGAAAACACGAAAATCCCTTGTGATACAAGAAATATTCGAGGCGGAGGCAAATGTACATATTTATTCTTTGGCATTTAATGCTGTCAAACCTGAAACTAGATGCTTAAAGAATATCTGCTATTATATTGTCGAATATTCCAGATAATATGCCTTCAGGAAATGCAGGAGGAACATCTACTAGATTTCGTGGCTCCATTCAAACAGCATGGATATGAATATCTGTATAAAAAGAGAACCAACGACAAGAAGGATGGTTTACTTTTGTTATATCGCTCCAATGAATTTATTTTATTAGATTATGCTAAGGTAGAGTTATATCAACCCGGAATCGAGATTCTAAATAGAGATAACGTCGGTATAATCGCTAAACTGGCCCTCAAAGACAATCCGGAAGCGCAACTCGTGGTAGCTACTACTCACTTGTTATATAATCCGAAACGCAACGACGTACGATTAGCGCAGATACAGCTTTTGTTAGCGGAAATAGAACGGATTGCATTCATCGAAAACACGACGTGAGGACACGCCTTTGAAAAATTATTTGCTCATTACGTCTGGTAAGAGATTTTTATGCGAATATTAAATATATTATTACTTTGCAGAACGGGCCCGAAGTATTTACCAATCATACTCGCAGGCGACTTCAATTTGGAGCCGTTCACGGGCGTTTATAAGTTCCTAACAAAAGGTTCGTTCAAGTATTATGGGAAAGGACGAAGTTTAGAGCCATCTCAATATCGTTCTCTGTCCAATTCATTAATACCACCGCGATTATGCGTTACCGACAACTGTCAACACTTTAATATTCTGACTCAAAGACTACGAAGAGAAGGCACCGGTAAAGTTATGGTACGTTCTTGAACATATAACAATTCTTATACAGCGCAGAAGCTTGCAGCAACATCGTAATGTTACTGCAACATTATTGAGACGTTGCGAATGTTGCTGCAATATTGCTAGAATGATCTGTGCTGTATGGATTATGTATGTATATAAGATCTTAATTTTTTTCGCCTATTAAAAAATTTATTTTGATTAATATATTTCGATGAATACCATCAATATTCATGCTTATATCTAAAGTTTTTCGAAAAGAGAGAAAAAGATTCCGAAACCAGTGTAGTTTTAATTATGCATCCTATATTTTCTATTATTTTTTTCCAATCTTTTAATCTTTTTTTCCAATTGTATTTTAAGATATTTCTCTATTCATTTCTTCCAGCTGGAAAACAGCGAATCACGTTTTCAAAAACTAGATGAAAATATGCCCACGCCTTGTAATACGAATGTGTTACAACAGAGCGCAAACAGTGATATCGGTTGCACGCAAGTTATCGAGATTGTGAAGGGTCATTCCGCGAGATTCTCGTCCGGCACTCTAACGCATCCCTTTGACATGCGTAGCATTTATACACATGTAGGCGCCCATGGTGAGAAAGAAGCAACAACACATCAGGACGAGTGGATCACAGTGGATTATATATTTTACAGTAACATCCAGCCTTTAGAGAAATATGCTCTACCTACAGTAAATCAATGTACCGAGTTACCCCGAATACCAAATTTTGTAGTAGGTAGCGATCATTTATGCATAGGTGCAACCTTTCAGTTACCAAAAAAGAAATCTCTACTTTAAAATTAGATAACAGCTTCTCTGTATATTATCTTCTCGATGTATTAAAATTAAATATTTTAAGGCTCCTGACTAGTCGCGGCGGTCATGTTGGAATCGTGACGTTAGAAGCGAGGAATGACACCTAAATTTACGCACAATGCTATTTGTAAACAAAGACGATTTGGATGAAACGAAATGACGGGATCGCTTTAAAACACTTGTAAAAATCGATGACAACTGTCCTTTCCTCCCTTGATAGTCAGTAAATGATTGTAAAAGACTCATAAAGTGAGCCTATATTCTAGCAGAAACACACCGTTTCACAACTGTTGAAACGAGTTAAAATATACACTTTTATGTATAAAATTCCAAGATAACTTTAGTTGTCATCGAAAATTACGACTTTGAGAAGTACGAAACAAGTCACATTTTCACAATTACGCAAATAATAACGAAATGGCATTGTACACAAATTTTGTCGTCAAAACTGGTCAAAATGTTACTTTTCCACGCCTATAAGTTCGGCCATTTATCGTGGCGCTGTAACATACAAGCACGATCCCATGTCTGTGTGCTCGCAGGCGAGCAAGTGTTTGTAACTACCGATTTCGCTAGACCGCCATCTGATTCTGTGTCGCTACCGTCAACGCAGAGTTCTTGGCTGAGTAGTTAGGAGCCTTAATAGAAAATTAATACAAATATCTACAACGTTGGCCGTAAATATAAGTGTGTTTAATTTTTTTTTTAAACAGATAATAAAATAAAATCTGAAGGAAAACGAAATGCTAAAATTGTTATAAAATAAATATAATTTTTATAACAATTGCATATCATTTTTATTATAATCAAAGAGAATCCTGAGAGCAGTCATGCCTGGGATTTAGCTGTTACTTTACTTTGAAGCGCCTCTATGTCCACAAAATGTGGACATTGAACTACATACATATTTTGGCCAAGGTTGTAATTATGTTAAAATATTTTTGTTGATAGAATCGGAAGATATTATCTGTACTTCCAGTTATCTAAAGTAAATAAAATTGCGACTTAATTTTCATTTGTGAAAATTGCAAATTTGTTATAATCTGTATCTCTTGTGTGTAATATATTCAAAAAACCTATGGAAATGTAATTTGCTTTTTTAGATTTTAATTTTAATTTTTTTATCTATAATAAATAATTATTTTTAATTTGGTTTACTCTTTCGATGATAACTAAAAGATAAAATAAATGTTTCTCTCAATCATCAAGATCTATATTATATATATAACTGTGATATAATACTATCATAAGAATTTATTGACGCATAAAAAGATAGGTAAAATAAATAATTACAATTCTGTAAAACTTTATATAATAACGTGTAAAATATACTGTACAAATTTTATATATTATAATAAATAGAAAATGTTTTCTTGGTAATAAAATAATGTACAATTTATTAAAGTGTTGTTAATCTCATTCTACCTACCCTTTCCTCCATTATTTATAAAATTCTGACTGGATTTATTTGCACAGCACCTTTATATAATTTTGGCTCCTTGTGCGCCATCACGCAGGTCTTGCCAACAAGATTACTTTCCTTGCGAATAGAACAATTTGCATGGCAAAATTTTGCAAATTCCTTGAATTTCACTTGCAACTCTGTATCGCCGCCATTAGGACCAGCCAAGAATTCGCATTTCAGTAGATTTGCTTTTCCCTTTATACAACATTCCAAATATCTATAATCTGTCGTATATAACTCACTGATATTTTGAATGTTTATGTTTAGAGCTTGTCTGAGGATACCAGTGACAAACACATCGTCTATCCAAAAGTAATCATGGGAAGACAAGGCGTAATTAATCAATCGACTTGCTATTTGCGGATGCGTGATGTACAGCCAGCCAGAGACAAAGTCAGGATAAATATTATCCGCATATTCCGCTTTACTCACATACCATTTGTTGGCTGGTTCTCGAACAGGAATCATATTCTTCATAATATAACCAGTCAAAGAATTCTTTTCTATCATACCTGAGTGTAATTTCTCTAATATGCCATATATATTTACAATAATATCATCGTCCATTTTCATAATATATTTAACATCTTTGCAATTATTTGCTGCCCACTGAAGGCCCATCAGGTGCTTGCGAGTTAAATTTCTATAAGTGTCTAAAAAATCTCCCTGAAGCAAGTCATTGAATCGCTGTGACTCATCCAACAATGCATTTTGCAGCATATGTGTCTTCCTTTCGGCATAATCATTTAATGTACCGAGTAAAAATACTCTTCTGATTCCTAAAGCCTGCAACTCTTCATCTGTATAAGCTCGTCGTAAAGCACTCCTTGCTGAAGACTCACCCGCATAAGATGTGACAATCCATATTACAAAAGTAGCATTGCATGGTGGCTCAATTATGATTCTAAAAATTTCTGATGTGTCGGTTACTTCATATATTGTTCCAAGCTGTATTAGATTTATTTTCGGAATCTCTCTCTTTGACCATAAACTTTTCTCCATGAATGTAATAAATAACAAAACACATCCTATGCAAACAAGCAGCAATAAAAATCCGTACTTTGAAGGCATGTTTTTATTTTGTATTTATAACTGATTAATAATAAAAATAAGGACGGAAATCAAAATTTCTTGTATCACGACATATATATTGGATATCCTATTTATATATATTTTCCATATTACTTATTTTTGAAATTGTGACGGCTGCGAACATTCGTTCTTCATTGTCGTCTCCAAGGGAAAAAATGTTTATTAGTATAATTTAAATCAATTAAATTAAATTAAGCTGATCAAACATACCAAAAGTAGATAATTTCGTCTTGCTTTAAGTGGAGAGTATCTTCTCTTGAGGTACAGTTTTCACCTTCTTTACTTCCTCTTTTTCCTATAAATTGTTTAATTTTTTATTTGTTATTTTATAAAATTTTTTTAAACTTGTACTAAATTTTAAAAATATTTTCTGTCCATTGAAAATATAACATATTTAAATAATTTAAATATGTTATACACTATTTTTCGAATATTAGGTTAGAACATATAAAAAATTGAATTATGGATTCACGTAAATCGATCTCACCAACTACGGTTAATTTAAAACTTGATTGTTACATTGAAACTGATCAATCGCATTTGCTGTTCAACAGAATTGACTAGTAACTTTCTATTAGATTATTTTAATTTTAGCAATCCCCTCCATGGCGTGCCATCTTGACGTGGTGAGGGGGCTCCACTCGGACAATGGCCTAGTTTACACCGACGGTTCGATCCGGGTCAGAATGCAAGAATCAACTAAGGGTGGAGTCCCATGAAGCGTATTTGCCGCGTATCGCGTATCCGCGTAAACCAATCAATAATCAGTAAAACGCAGAATCACAACAGCGGATCGCTTCTGATTGGTTACGCGGTTACGCGATACGCGGTAAATACACCTCATGGGACTCCAGCCAAACTGCAACGGACTTGGCCCGGATCCTCATACGGGCAACAGCGCTTTGACACCGAACGCTGATTGGTGAAAAACGGGTGATGAGGGTAAATTTTACCCCCACAACCGGCTTTTCACCAATCAGAGCTCTGTGTCGAAGCGCTGTTGCCCGTATGAGGATCCGGGCTAATAGTACGTTTTCACTGAGCGCGTCACGCGTCGCGT
The DNA here is from genome assembly GCF_001594075.2 of Trachymyrmex cornetzi. NCBI lineage: Eukaryota > Metazoa > Arthropoda > Insecta > Hymenoptera > Formicidae > Trachymyrmex > Trachymyrmex cornetzi. The sequence goes on along the minus strand of NW_017299882.1, from coordinate 1,560,381 downwards.
CATGAAAGAGAGAAAGTGATAAGTTTATGTAAATACACATCCCTTCTCTTTCTCTCCTTCGACGACGCGACGTGTGACGCTCTCAGTGGAAACTCAGCTAAGCGGGAAGCACAGATTCTTATGCTGGATTCACACTGGATACAGCAAGCTTCAAGCAGCGGAGTAGCAACCGACGTGACGATATTTACAGTGGCGTAAAAAATATCGCTTCGCTGGTAGGTTGTTGCTCCACTGCTTGAAGGCCCGTCTACAATACACAGAGTAAGAAGTAAGAGTAAGAAATTGACCAATCACAGTCGATTATTCTTCTCACATTCGACTGTGATTGGTCAATTTCTTACTCTTACTTCTTACTCCGTGTATTGTAGACGGGCCTTGACTCTTGCTGCGTTCAGTGTGAATCCAGCATTATGGGCTCATAAGTCCGGATCTACAATAGGTGTTTTAAGCCTTAAGTCGTAAGAAATTGACCAACTACAGTCGAATGCGAGGAGAATAATTGATTGTGATTCGTCCATTCCTTATAGGTTAAGGCTTAAAAACCTATTGTAGATCCGGAGTAAGGCATAAGAAAATCAACTAATTAGAGTCCTTTATTTCACGAAAAAGAAGGAAATAAAACACTTTGATTGGTTCATTTTCTTATGCCTCATGTATTAGAATGAGATTAAAGATTGAAAAATTGAAATTTGACCAATCAGAACAAAAGGAACCAAAATTTCTTTGTCCTCATTGGTGAAATTTAAATCTTTAATCTTTAATCTCAATCTTCAATGCATAGTCTGATTCCGGCCTTATGCATTATGCAAGAGTCTGTGCTCCCCGCTTTAGGGTATATCCACACAAACTTGCATAGCTGCATAAACATATACATAAAGAAAATTATCCAAT
>NW_017299882.1:1535219-1559379 GCF_001594075.2 Trachymyrmex cornetzi | reverse complement strand
ACCTTTACTGCCGTAGACTGTGCTACTGTATAGTGTATAATCGTACAATACGTGCAATGAGACGCCGAGTATCTTACGTGAAAATTTCGTGGTTCAAGACTTCAATGGCTCGCGGTTGTTGTTCATATTATTTGTAATAGCTATAAGATAATAGAACGCGAGAGTATCGTTGAACTTGGACGTCTTGCAATCTTTGTGTTGGAATTTCATTGCGATGGCCGAAAATCGGGACGCGATACTAGCTGACTTTCAGGTAAATTGATGGATTCTATAAGCTTCTTGCAAGTGCAACGCAAATGCATTCTTAGGTTATGGAGTTACGTGTACATGACATTGACAATAATTTGTTTGCATTTGAGACGAGAACTTTCCCGAGATATCGAATAAACTTTCCCCGCAATACTTCAAAAATTAACGGTGCATTCAAATACATGACTTGTATCGGTCAAATCGCGCTGACACCGTGATTTGCCAAAATTCGCGGAAAACTTCCGCTTAATTCCTTTGTCATGTCGTATTGCATGCCTTTGTTTTGAAACCTGACGAATTCTCAGACGAGAGAGTATCAATGAGTATTTTCGTATAAATACCATTGTGACTTTCCATTTTGCATTCTATCTTTGTATTTGTCTTATAAATTAAATTATTTTCAGGCTTGTACTGGAATTGATGATTTCGGAGAAGCGATTTTATATTTGGAACAAACAAATTGGGATTTGTTGGTAAATATAAATATAATTAAAGCATGAATGCTTTTTGCAGCAAGAGACATGGATGATGCAGTGTAACATAATGTCTTATTACATTCTTATTTGTCAATGTTAAAAGTGAAATGATCGCTGTCATATTATATCTCTTGCTGGAAAGCTCCAATAGTAAATCATTATATCTTTGTTGTTTATCAATGTTAAACAAAGATGAAATGATTCACTATTATAATGGATCACCTGTTTCTTATTGGAAAGTAAACATAATTGTAGCAACTTATCTCAACATATATCTTTTTATTTAGGCAGCAATAAACAAGGCCATGCCCCAAACTACGCAGCAGCTTCCCTCTGAAATGGCTCCTGATATAGAAATGGTAGAAGAAATTAAAGTAACACCACTGTCGTCATCGTCGTCGTCGTCGTCGTCATCAAAATTACAAACGGTGCAGAACTCAAATAAGACAGGAGCCATGAAAGCAGACATAGTAGAAAGTGCAAAACCTGGGACAAGTAGACCTAAAAGTTGCATGAAGAATAGACAACTTACATTCCACATTAACTATCTCGATAACGTTTATAAAATAAATTTGTCAGATTTATCCACTTTGAGTAAGCAAAAATTGTTGATATTTAGACGATTTTGGTAATTAACCAAAATTTAATAAGACGGAACAAGTCAAATTATTTTATGTTCTTTTTTCAGGAGATCTTAAGCAATTTATATGGTGTAAAACAACTGTACCACCTTGTCAACAGAAACTTTATGGATGGAAAAAGGAATTTGCGAATATGACACCGAATACTGTGCTGCAAACGTTAGATCTTCCTAGAGAAAATACATTGTATCTACAGTCATCTTTGCCACAAGACGGTGACTTAGCTAATGAGGCGTAAGTTGTAAAATTTTGTCGATATAATTTTATGATTATTATAATCACGAATTTACATTTTTTCGTTCCAGCGTCATTCTGTCAGATCGTATGACTCAAACATACACATTAAACGTCAAGGACGAGGTGCATAATAAAACATATAAGTTGAAGTTTCCTGGTACACGTACTGTGCTAGAAGTGAAGACGGACATCTACTCGTTAATAGATGTACCTGTACGAAATCAACAGTGGAAAGGTTGGCCTAGTTCGTTGAAGGATGATAATGTAATACTGGCACAAAGTGGTATATGTTATCCCGAGCACGATTTATCTGTCGGAAAGCTTCCAGTGAAGGAAGAAAAGAAGGTAATGTCTCGGAGAAATCAATTTTTTTTTATCAATTTATATATAAAATTATAATACACATTCGTATTTTATATTTCAGAAAGTTGTAGATCTAATTGACAGCGATAGTTCAATAGATGAACCTGAGGATGTGGAAGAATTTGATGTTCCGGAAGAGTTTACTGGTGACGATGATATTTTCATAGACGATGTTAAACCCACTAAAATAGAACGTCTCAGTGAGTGTTCTGTATCATAAAGGAACTGCTGTTTTATTGAAATAATATGATGTCAGTATCGCAATTCAATGATATATTTTTTTATTTATAAACAGTGCCAGAAAATGTAGTAGATGAGGTGATGGGTACATTACATTTTGCGGAGCAATTTGAAAAGCGATATGGACCGGCACACCCGGAATTCTTTACTGGTACATTCGAAGATGCCCTGAAGGAATCATGTCTAAAACCAGCGAAAGAGGTTTGTTCTAAGTATTGAAAAAAAAACACGGTAAATATGTAAAACTGGATAAAAATATATAATTTTATATTATTATAGAGAAAATTATTGGCTGTATATTTGCACCACGATAACAGTGTTTTAGCAAACGTCTTTTGTACTCAACTGTTAGGCTTCGAAACAGTGCTTCAACTTCTTTCGGCAAATTTTATAGTGTGGGGTTGGGACATCACATATGAATCTAACAAAGAAAGGTAAAGTTTATACAAATATGCGATATTAAAAATTTATCGAACTTGCATTAAATGTTCGTTTGATTTTCAGATTTTTGTATTCTGTAACTCAAACCCTTGGTACTGTTGGTTCATTGGCTGTGTCGAGCATAGATGTTGATACCTTGCCAGTTCTTATGATTATTATGAGATCTAGATCTAACACAGAGATATTTACTATCGTACATGGCAATGTAGGTGTTAACGAGTTGCTAACGAATTTGGTACAAGCCGTCGATGTGTTCCAAGTGAGAAATGTAGCTTTTGCTTTATACACACACATACTGTTAAAAAATAACAGTATGGATATAAATATAGTCTTCGATTTATACAACTGTTCCTACAGAAGAATATAACTGTTTTTTTTTTTTTTAAACAGGAACAAAGACGAGCTGATATTGGCGTTGAAGAAGAACGACAGGCTAGAGAAAGAGTCAAACGAGAACAAGACAGAGCATATCAAGAAAGTTTGGCAGCTGATAGGTAATTTAAAAACGATATCTAAACTGTTTGAAAGGAAGAAAAGTATGTCCACATATATATATATATATATATGTATGTATGTATGTACGTATAAACGATTTACATTGAACAAAAAATGTAATGTTCACAATTTACTTTAAGAGCAAAAGAAGAAGCGAAACAGATGCAAGAGGAGCTTGAAAAGAAAAAGAAAGAGCAGGCTGAAAACGAAAGATTAGCTGAGGAAGCAAGAAAAGAAGCTCATAGGCAAGCTGTAGAGTCTAGTTTACCACCTGAACCGCAACAGGGAGCGGGCGATGGCGTAATGAAAGTAAGAGTACGGCTTCCAGCAGGAAAATTCCTGGAACGTAAATTTCAATCAGATACACCGTTACAAACGCTCTTTAATTTCCTTATTGTGGAAGGTTATCCTACAGAAGAATATAAGCTCCTATCTAGTTGGCCTCGAAGGGATGTAAGTAGATGATGTAAGCATTTAAGTCTTATTATGTAGATCAAGCATGTTCAACTTTAGCTCCAGAGCTGAAACGCTTCCTTCACTTTATTCTCTCGCCAAGAGAGATAGAAAAGATGGGGGAGTGAGATAAATGCTGGAGCGCTAGTCACTGGTGTAAAGTTGGACATTCCTGATGTAGATATTTATTTGATTTTTTTTAATCGCACTTTCGCTTTATATATATATATAATCATTCTTGTTTCAGTTAACATCCATGGATTCAAAGCTCACTTTGATGGATCTGAAATTCTGTCCCCAGGAAACAGTAATTTTAGAGGAACGATAAAAATAATACGTTGTAATTAAATTCAAATGTAGAAATTAAGTGTCGCGAATATTCTTCAAGAATGTATTTATTTAACAACTTCGAGATAGCGATTATTGAGTCCTGTTTATCTTGCGACTATATACATTTTTACGCTGAATTTCTTGTACGATCAAGTCGTATGTAACGCACTCCGCGTGAATACAATTTTTATTTTATAAAAAAAGAAAAAGTTCGTTCCATGCGTACGTATATTATACACTTTAAATTTTCAGGAATAAATTGTGTTTCGAACGAATTCGATTTCGAGTAAAAACTGCCTTTGCTTATTATGAACGTATTGCAATTGGGATATGTAAATAACGGGCAATATAATGGAATTCATATAGAGTATAATTTAATAAGGACACACAAATCTATACACACATACATATATATATATGTATGTATGTATATACGTATATATACATACACGCGCGCGCGCGCGCGCGCACACACACACACACACACAAACTTGTTACTCTATGAAATTAGTTTATTCTACTTTCGTGCATTATAAATATAAAGACGCAGCAAACACAATATCCCGTTTTATAAGTTTGATCGCCTCGCTAAATTTATTTTCTAGATCTGTATTCCCAATACCTTTTGCAGCTTGGCACAATTGTCGAAGCACTTCCTCTAAACGTCGCATACACCTGATAATAGATCCTAAAATATTTGTTTTATGTACATACATATACATGTCACAGAAAACTGCTTCAATTTGTCATTATCTCAGTAATGAGGTATGCTAATATATACGTATACATTACCTTCAAATATATCTGTCATTTTGCAAATTTGTAAAAATGTTGCGCCTTTACACCAAGCGTAGATAACATCCATTAAATACGGCTTAAATCTGTCGACGTATGCATCCTCATCTAATTCCAGATTGGCTTCTGTTGATACCTTTGCTATTCTTCGAGCCAAGTCCTGCATCTGCCTAAGTGGACCGCTTAATTCCTCTGTACTTTTAGGCATTTCGTTTGATTTTTCGTCGCATACAAAGCAGCTGATTAATGCCACCATCTGTGGCACACTCAAAGCATTAAAAAGACCATTAAAAATCATCTCAGTCATTAATAGTTCATCGGCACCGTTCAGTTCACAAGCTACACGTCCTTTCAATTCTATAACGTCTGCCGATGTGCAATAAGCCATTCTCCTTAGAACTCTCTTTCTACATTTGAGTTCGTCCATTTGAAGTATCGACTTAGCCTGCTTAAACTCTTCCTTGGCTTGCTTAAGTTGCGCAGCCAATTCTTCTTTGTGCAAAAATTGTTCATATAATACATTTACGTTGGGATCCTATAAATAATTATAGATTTAAAAAAATTCAGAATTATCTCAAAATAAAATGGAAAAGAAAAACACATTTAAAAATTAAGATATTTCACATAATAAAAAATTTTCAGAACATTTTAACATAAGATACTTCACATATAATATTTTAAGCACAAAAAATGTACTGCCAGAATATAGAAACTGTCTCTTACCTTATGCAAAGAATGTGCATATAATCTTTTTTCTAACGCTTCAATTTTTTTTACAATATCTTTAAAAGCCTGATCCTCTATATGCATATCTGTAATAGGATTAAGTAACGGTGGACCGTCCGGAAATCTTTTTTTCACTTCTCGTATTGTCTTCAGTACACTCTTTCTATTATCAGGCGGTCTAAGATCTTTTGGATAATATAATCTTAATGAACTGATTTGTGAAATTAAATTATGCAAAACAGGAACTACTTCTATTTCGCCTTCTTCATCTTCGCGACATGGAATTGGAGTGCCTTCTTTAGAATTTTTTGATAAATGAAGTAAAACATCAATGACAATAACAGTCTTGCCTTTTACTGGATTTTTTGGATTTTTTTTCTTAAAATTTACTATGATTCCCCAATCGAACGTTTCGATTTCATTTTTTACCTATAATAATAATGTATAACAAATAAACTTCGCTAAAAGTTTCGCTAGAAATGATCAGTGCATCGATTAAACTGTAAAAAATATGTACCTTTACTAATCTTCCAGGTTGTAAAAACGGAACTAAATACTCCGGTTGCGTTAGAAATGATTGAAACTCTCCACTCAGTCGATTGAGTTGTTCACGTATGTCATGATACGAAGAAATCTCGTCGTACCTATCCACGTTCACAGTATTGTAAGCGGTACTTAATTCCTTTACCTCTGAAAACGTAATCGAGATTAACAATTTATTTTCAGCAATTGTTTAGCCCCTATTTTGGAACTCTTAATGATAGTATCGATGTCGTCACATTGTCATTGCGCAAGTAATCTTTATACATGGTAAGAAAGCTATAACAATATAACTACACTGATACAGTTGTTAAGAGTTCCAAAACAAGAGCTCTGACAACATTGGAATGAGCGGTGATAACTTACTGTTGTACAAAACTGGAATACCAGCTTGATTCTGAAATTGGAAAAAACTTCTTTCTAACATGTATTCTGGATTAATCTCTTCCACTCGTAGAAGATTAAGAACCATATTATAAGTCAAATGAAATGCAGAATTGATTGGATCCGGTTTTCCTTGGACGATAGCTTTACCAACAACGGGACTAACTTGTTCATCTATCATCAATATGACAATCCCTTTGTCGTCGAGACCTCTCCTGCCAGCGCGACCGGACATCTGGATGTATTCACCTGATGTGATCCAACGAAAATCTTTGCCATCGAATTTACGAGGTGCCGTGAACAAGACTGTCCGTGCTGGCATATTCAAGCCCATCGCGAATGTTTCAGTGGCAAAAAGGGCTTTGATCAAACCTTCGCCGAATAATATCTCGACAGTTTCCTTTAAGATTGGCAAGAGTCCACCGTGGTGGATTCCTATTCCACGCCGCAAAAGTGGCAGCAAATTTGTAACTTGCGGTAACTTTTTGTCCTCATCGTTGAGGACATCTACCGCATTGTTAAAAACCTCATCTACTAGTTTTTTTTCTTCTAACGTGTTCAAATCCAGTTTAGCCATCTGCATTGCGTAAACCTCGCAATCTTTCTTTGAAAAGCTAAAGATTATCACGGGTGCAAAGTTTCTCTCCATGATCATTTTTACCATTTTGAAAATATTTGTTTGTCCGCTGTTCGTGGCACGTAGACCACCTTTGCGTCCTTTTGTATCACCTTTAGCTACATCACCCATATTTTGCAGGCACGCCATGGCTCTGTTAAAATTTTCTTCTTTAAATTGACCCATTTCATCTACAACCTGTTTTAAAATAAGTAACTTTAGTACATATAAATAAAGACAGCGGATTTTTCTTTTTCATCAAATATGACTTCATTACAGATTATCACTAACCAGATGTATACCGTCGCCGCCAACTGGAAATATATAATGTTGCAACGGAGTAGGTCTATAATCCGTAGAAACTACATGGCAAGGTTGATGATGCAAATGTGCTACCCATTCTGCGAATTGTCGTGCGTTTGGTATAGTAGCAGAAAGAAATACATAGTGCACATTGTCTGGCAGTAATATAAGTGTCTCTTCCCAAACTACGCCTCTCTCTTTGTCACGCATATAATGAATCTCATCGAAAATTACCCAACCAACTTCACGCATTACCTGCACAATAAGTACTATATTAATTATACACTTTTATATTTTTCTTTCTATACAAGATGTTCTATACAATCTTTAACAAAATTTTATTAAATAAATATCAACCTTTATATTAAGTAAATAATTTTCTACCAGACATTAATGTCTCATATTTGTGGAAAATATTTGTTTATATTTGCTTATATTTGTTATTAATATTATATTCTATTCCATAATAAATTATATTCCATAATGAAATAGAATAAAACAAACCTCTGAACCCCTGTAGAGCATATTTCGCAAAATTTCAGTAGTCATGATTAATACACTCGCTGTCGGATTTATAGTAACATCGCCCGTTACTAAACCAACGTCCTTAAATTCCTCGTAAAATTCTCTATATTTCTGATTACTCAACGCTTTAATTGGAGTAGTATATATTACTCTCTGCTTATCCTTAAGCGAACACGCTATTGCATATCTGTAAGATATATATAAGATGGTAGAATAAAATCATTTTAAAGAAATTGTTTAGGAAAAACAATCTCCAAAATATGAAATATTTACTCAGCCACGACAGTTTTACCAGCCGAGGTATGTGCAGAGACAAGAACTGACTGATTGTTTTCAATGCATAAAATTGCTTCCTTCTGAAATGGATCCAGTATGAATTTATACTCTTTGGCTGGCTTGCCCTGTTGATGCTCCAAAGGTACATACTCTTGATCAGGAGGAATAGCAATCTCGTGCATACAAGATTCTACAGTTTCTATAGTATGCACTGTTATACGACATGCCACTTCCTCTAGACTGAAGAAATAATGTTGGGTATGTAGTTATATTATATATTTTTCTGTAGTACAATTTTAGAATAATATAGATAAGTATAAATGTTATTAATTATATTAATTATAATAATGTCAACTACAGTTTTATTTGAATATTTCAATCAACGTAATGTAAAATTTTACTTGATATCATTCAAAACACAATCGTGTCGCAATTTTTTTATGGTTGCTTTGTCATCATCGGCGTCAGAGTGTCGCTTTACTCCTGTCTCCGGCTTGATTTTCCTGCACAATTTGTTATAAATAAGTAATCCGTAGTCATACACACATATACACATATGAGATTAATGTTTATAGAAGTTAGGTTAAATTTCGCGACAAAAATTGTTTCACATACTTTGGAATGTCCAATATTTCTACTTCATCGCCGTGCTCATCAAAAACATCAAACAAGTCTTCGCTAAAATTTGCCATTATTTGTTTAAAATTATTATTGTTTCAACTCTAACAAAAAATATTTGACACACACGCGTTTACTTGCATTTGGATATTTAGTAACACGACAGAATTGCCACCATCGAAAAGAACTTTGTACCAACTGACTAACAAAAAATGTGATCAGATGGAGTAAAAACAAAGAGCAGAGAGAAACCTGAGAGAGGATATGACGGCCCAAAACCTGTAACCGCAAAATGCTGCCCTCTGACAAAGTGGATATAAACTACATAGCAACGTCCACTTTTCTCAGAGTGTCGTGACCTCTGATGAATTAAAGAGACTCCAGATACGCGATGGCAAATCGGAGGGACCAACCTTGAAATTTATTCAAGATTGTCCAATTCGAAATGGAAATCCTATCATGGATTTTGTAAATTTGAAATACCGCAGTATCGCGCGAAAGATTTATAAATGAATAGTCCGCGCGCGTTTATAGTATATTATTCGCGAGTGTTTTACACGAGTGTCCTGTGCGAGAGGATGTCAACCCAATTCTAAAGCCTTGTGTCCACGATGCTAGAAATCGGTCCGAGATCTCGGACAGAGAAAAAATTAACAAATCACATTTGAACAATTTGATCACATGACCATTGCGATTGGTCAATTCTTTTTTCATCCGAGGTCTCGGACCGATTTCTAGCATCGTGGACACAAGGCTTAAGAGGAGAAGGTCTGGAGACATCGGGCATCGGTGGAGCAACCTTGCGGTAAATATTATTTTTCACTTGTGTAAAATTAATCTTTTTTTTTTGCTTGTTCTTAAATTATTTTGTTTTATAATGGCTGTGTTCAGCAGAGACAGCAGCTTTGCAACTGTTGTAAAATTCTTTAATATGATTGGTCTTGCCCTTAGTTCCTTACTGAATCTAAATGTATAAACCAATCATATTTACGAATTTTACAACAGTTGCAAAGCTGCTTTCTCTGCTGAACGCAGCCATTAACTTAAAAATAATAATTAGTGAAAAAGAGAAATAACTTAAAAATTTAAAACTTTTTACAAATTTTTTCTTGTTTCCTTTAGAGAATTATGTATAATTATTTTCATAAATATCTAATTAAATGACGAATAAAAAATCCGATACCTATAAAAATTGTTTTCAAAATTACATAATTATTTTTCATAAAACTCTGCATGCGTTCATGTAGTAATTATTTGTTAAATAATGATTATTTCCTTAACCTGATATAACTTTTAATTTAGATTTTAATTTGTTTGTTACAGAATCATCGTAGCGACGTTACAGATGTAACTCCACTGTTGCGCATCTGGTCGGTGAGTAATTACAATTCTTTCTTCATGTTCTTTTTATTTTGGTATCAAATAAATACATTACATGAAAATATTAAATTCGTATGCAATACATAAAGGTATTCAAATCAGGCAAATCTCAAGTTACATGTACCTCTTATAATTAGTTGTAATTTGCCATAAGAATATAACTGTCACAAAACGGTAATAATAAATAAAAATAATTAGAAAGTTATACAAGTAAATGTAATGTTTTACTGTAAAACTTTTGCATCACATTTCGGCTTTTTGATTGATCGCAGATCAATGGTCACTCGAGCATGTCTTTTGCTGTGTAGTAAAACCGCTTCTTGGCATAATCTGCGGCTTTCTTAAGATATTCTTTACGCTGTTCTATTAGTTTTGTAATTGCAGATAAAGTGTCTGGATCTAGAATGACATTAGTATCTGTGAATGTTTGTATCTGAAACAGATTAATTCGAGATATAAATAGTAATTATTTTTATGTAGCAATTCAATAAACTGTAATTTTTAAACAAAATAATAAAATAAATAGGCTTACTAGATTAAATCTATCACGATAAATGATGCTGATATGAGCCAGCACAGGATGTTGGATTGTAAATTACAAAACCATTTATTGGAAAAGTGAACACATACGTTGGTTTGGGTTCTCTTCGGTACAATAAACTTAAAAACGTTGAAAACGCAAACTGTGAGAAGTTTCATTTTTTCTTTTGTTATGTAAGTCCAAATTAATTTGTGGTTAAAAAAAAGTTTCCTTTTTTAAAAAATGAATACTGACCTATCTTCTCATATTTGTCCTAAACAGTAAATCGGACAATTTAATAATAATATCGTTGCTTATGATTCGCACAACTTGTTTGACTTCATGTAAGTGATATTAATTTTCATAATTTTGTGATTCTTCGACATAATAACAATATAAAAATATTGTAATTTTATGTAGCAATCGACAATTTAATGACTAAGTTTGACAAGTTTTGGACATATAATAGATTGACCATTAACTTATGTATTAGAACATTCTTTTTTTAATGCTGCTGTAATTTGCAATTTTAATTTTGTTTGCGTGTTCAACGTTTTAAATTTATTGTACTGAAGAGGACCCGAATTGAGGGTTGAAATGTATATACGTGTATTCATTTTTTCAATAAATGCCATGGTTTTGTAATTCACACTCGAACACCTGTGTTGGCTCATATCGGCATTATTTACCGTGATATAATTTTTAATTTTTATTTGTTAATTTTATTTATTATTTAATTTATTAAATTATAATTTTTAATATTACATGATATTAAAATAAGTGTATGATATGAACAGATAATATATATTTAACACTTTAGCTGCAAAAGAATATATAAGATATAAAAACATTGTTTTTATTTGAGAAATATGTCATCGCAAATTTTTTCTTAACACTTTTTAATCAAATCATCAATCTAATATTAATACATGAATTACAAATATTCGATAAATATTTTAAAATACGCACTGGTATTATTCGATTTTATAATGAAATTTTCCTCAAAAGTATAAAATTACAGTCTAAATATTTAAACATCTCATTACTTATTAACATTAATTTAATTATATAAAATTCCATTAATTTATAATTCGTGTATTGAATAGTTTTTATTTTAAGCGCACTATAAATAAATCCAGTAATATTGCAGTAACATTGCAACGTTGTAAAAATGTTGCTGCAAGATTCTGTGTTGTATGGACTAATGTGCTATTCATAGTCAATATAAGGTTAAGAAATATGTGAACCCAGAATCATAAAATTTACCTTATCAACTTGTTCGTTGGTGTAAATATTTTCAAGAATAAGTTTTATTATTGCAGACGTAGTAAGTAATCTGTAATAATATAATCCAAAATAATATAATCCTTATTAATAAATTTTTACGAATAAGAAAAAAAAAATACAATATATATTTATAAAAGAAAATATTATTACATGGGTTTTATAATTATAAAATTTTTTAATATGTAGTCAAGAATTATATTGTTGCGCACATGCTTTTCAAGAATATGTTCGAAAATAAAAGAATACTCCATATTGGAAAATAATGAAGTATTCCATGCTGCTATTTTTAAATAATTTATGATGATATCAGGATCTTCAGCGCAACTCAAACTTTCTAATATTTGTTTTCCAGATTTTTCCTCTTTTAGATTATTTTTTAGATATAATTCCAACATTTTATCCCAAGTAATCCTATTAGCTGCCATCATACTAGTACAGTACGTAAATATTGGAATTCTAAAAATATACGTACATATCACAGGTCTGTTCGCGTTGCTTGAAATCCTCAAATATTTTTGAACTTAAAATGATATATATATTTGGGCGTTGAAAAGAGGAAAAGCGAAGATGCTGAGTGCAAAAAGTGCAAGCAATGCGAACAAATTTCACAAAAAAGTACATACATTTTAGATGCATTCAGAACGACAACCGCTCACTGAGCGCTCAGTGAGCTCTTTTATTTGATTGGTCTGTAACGGAATATGCCAATCAGATAAAAAAGCTCAGCGAGCAATATCGTTCTGAATGAACAATTTCATCGATTATACGTATAAAATAGGTGCATTTTATATGTATAACCGAGTCTTTATATTTTATTAAGTTATTTATTTTTACGTTCGGCTGTAACGTATTCATATGCATGCGTGTGCACGCACATGTTACAAATTACAACTTATGAGATAATCGTAAGTGTATGAAATTTACTTGTGAATTTCATTGTCAGCGAAATGTTTACTTAATTTAAGTGCGGTCATTTTCTTACACTCCTCATGACCAAGAATACATGCCCATCGTAAGGCATACAGCCTTGTCAGTTTTGTAATATGGTCATCATTAGATGTTTCTACGTATCCTATGTACTGAAAAAGCCTAGTGAAGAGTCGTTTTAAGTATACCTGAAAATTATGAGGTGTATTGGTTTTTTTATACTCTTGTGATCTGCATATAAGGATCTACATATAATAAAGATATATACGATTCCATTAGTGCATTATCAATGGATTTACATCACATGGGAATTATCGGAGAATTTGTGTTTCACTTTCACGAAAGATAGGAAAAGGTCACTGATAATAGTTGTTAACTTATTTATGCTTACGATAAATAATCAAATATCGAATAGACGCATTTCAATAAGTCGAAGATTGATGACAAATGCTTTACCAGAAAAATATGTCACTTGTGATGATATAACTTATATTACATAGATTATGTCATATTATATACTTGTGATAGTAATTTTAATACGACATAAATGATAAGATGTGTAAAATTCGCTAGGCATTCAATATGTTATAATTAGAACGAATACTACGTCCTCACAAAATAATTATTTTACTCTTTTACACTTTGTAGCTGTATATTCAATACTTTATATTGTTCTTTTTTATTATACACAGTAAAAAAGAAAATGTTAATTTTAACAATTTTTACATATCCCAAGAGATCCATTCTAAATTTTAAGTTAAAGTAACTCATTCGTCTTGTGTTATTTAATAACGAACTAATAATGTTAAATAATTGATTTTAATTGATGTTAAAGAATTGACACAATACTTTACATTTATATTTGTTATTTTGACTTTAAGGGTGATTTAAAACTAACATATAAAATAAGTAGAGTACATATAGAAGAGTAGTTGCAGTAACTCGTAAGAAAATGTTAATAAAACATTTTTGTTCGTATAATGTGAATAAAAAAATTCTTAGTTTAAATTGACTTTGAGATATATAAATTAATTGAAACAATTGTATTAAAAACATTCAAAATAATATTCCATTTTTAATTGACATACGCAATTGTTAAGTTAGAAAGGAGACATGAATTTAACACATCAAAATGTTACAAAAATAATAACATATCAGTTGTATGTTTATTTTACATTGAAGTAGTAATCAAAATGTGATAACACAAGAAAAATTCTACATATGGACGCACAATTTTTTACTGTGTATTTATATTTTTTTTAATATTAACTTTTGGAATATGAAAACGTCAAGTACAAAAAATCATATAGTTTTAATTATAATATATATTACATAAATAAATATGCAAATAATAATGACTTTATATAAATATGTTGATTTTTAAAAAAAGTTTGCCGATTTTATGAAAATGCAGCCAATTTGTAGTTTGAAAAAAAAATTAGGACATCCGTATTATACTTTATATAATTTTAACTGTTGTTTGTACGATACCTTGAAAAGTTTGATCTCAGGTAATAAAAGAGTCTTTGTCATAGTTTCTATAATTTGAAATAATGGCTGCCATGCTACGTAATCTGTGTCTTGAAAGAGATAGTTTATTAACTGAATGAAAAAGTATCCATTCATTCGGTTATCCAATACCATGGCAAACGAATCAGTAATGATTTGAGCACGATTAAGAACGTGTACATTTGTATATTTTTTACTATTTAAGTAGTGTAAAATCCTTTTCCAATTTGTGATATCGTAACTAACACGATAGTATCCTGCATTATTCGTTACATTTATTACTAGATATTTTTAGTTGAATTTAATAGCGTTTTCGGCCCGATCGGGCGGATCGAGTTTGCACCAACCTGGGTTGGATTAATCTTTCCTATTGGTCACCCGCTCTACCAATAGGAGAGCACAAAACGCCATTAATCCAACCCAGGTTGGTGCAAACCTGGCCGGGCCGAAAACGCTATAAGATATATCTTAAAATATCGGTAATTATTTAGAATACTCTCCCTCCCATCTAAAATTCTAATTACCGAAATATCTATATTTTGCCTTTTCTTAATGTAACAAGCGAATGCGTTGTATATATACAAATATTATATTCAAATATGAAAGTTAAGGGGATTAAAAATTTTCAGACGATAAAAAATCCAAAATCGAAACATAAGATATTTTATAAAGATATTTTTTAGACGTCTTGAAGACACCCTCTTAAAAATTATTATTACGACTTTTTTA
Organism: Trachymyrmex cornetzi; assembly: GCF_001594075.2. Classification (NCBI taxonomy): domain Eukaryota; kingdom Metazoa; phylum Arthropoda; class Insecta; order Hymenoptera; family Formicidae; genus Trachymyrmex; species Trachymyrmex cornetzi. The sequence continues at coordinate 1,544,319 of NW_017299882.1, read as the reverse complement.
GGAATTTTATGTCTCGTTTTTGGACATGGATATTGTGTAGGTTATTTTACGTTAATTTGGCGAAGATCTGAAAAATTTAAATATGCAAATTTTCTTTGAGCTTTTATAAATAAAGAAATACATAAAATTGAATAATCTAGAACTTAGTAATAATAAAATAAACAAAATAACTAAAAAAACTTAAATTTGTTAAACAATACTTACCAGTTTGTTGTAAATTGACAATAATCCAATCATTTGGATTAATTGTAAAGCTTATATTATGTCGATCTGGTCGTAACCAATAACGAGGCACAGTATTGGAGAAATTCAGATTGGATTGCGTAGCGAAAGTTATAGGGATCCACCATTTAGTAGTTTTATTCTCAGTTTCATTATCTTTCCGGACACATATTTGTGATATTGTTACTTCGCCAGTTTCGTAATTTCGCTCCACATGTACAAAAGGATAACGCTCTTGATTCATCCAAGTATCCATCACTTCTTTTATTGTGTAGTCTTCGTGCGGGATATTAGATTCGTCTAGAGCACTTTGCATAGCGCTCCACAAATCATCTGGTGTGGCTGTGCTAAACTGACTTTTAAAAAATGACTCTTTTCAATACAGTCATATATGAATGACGTGGAACATGGAATATAAATTAACTATCAAAAAGGATTTGTATGAATATTAATGTATAATTGAATTTATAAATAGGTATACATGTAGAAACTTAAAATTAACTTAAGATTAATTTAACCTACATACATAAATTATAATTAAATATAGAAAGTGAAATGTAGGCCTTATAATTGAATATTAATATAATATTAAGTACCTAATACATATTTCTGAAATATTATATTTTTCAATATGAATTCAAGTATTATGTTATATCCATGATACTTTATATTGTGATACCTATATATTATATATGTATACACATAATGTATATAGTTAAACTACATTATACAAACTTACTGCTTGGCCAAATACGTAATGAGACCCTTTCGAAATACCTCAGCGGTAATTGTATTATGTAACATGCGCAATAAAACTGGCGCTGCGATAATACACACCATAAAATATATATTAATAATACATTTAAAGTAGATGCATTTAAAGTACATACATAATTAATATGTATATACTATGTATAAAGATGCATTGCGCTAAAGAAGTATTTGTTGGCTAATAGCCTATAGTGTCTTATTTTTTCTTTGTGCTAAAAATTAAGTTTAAAGAAATCTATGAACAGCAGTTTAATTTTATTTTCATTATCTTACCTTTTTTATAAACTTCAGTAGAAAACAGCGATGAAGGTTTATTAAGAATATTGCCAAGCTTCAATGTTACAGAATTCAATGAACCTGTATCTTTAAGAAAGCATTGTTGTATGTTCTGAATCACAAATAGATCCATTGTCCGCCAATTTTTGAAAATCTGAACAAAAAGAATGCTTTGACGTGACTAATTATTAAAAATTCGGAGAAAAGCTCGTATTAGAAATAAAACCTAATTTGTTTGCCACTTTCAAAAACAGTGCTATTTTATTTCATAACACCTAAATTGTATTAATTCTTTCGCTTAACTTTTTAGAAGAAGAGAGAGCAGTGACCGATTTAATTATTTTTAAAAATGTTGGAGGTCATTTAATATGAAAATGACATTACTCAATATGGAAATAAAATTGAGATATAAAATACGATATGTTGATCAGGCCTTTCTTTCTAGATCACCCGCAACTAGTTCTTTTTTCCAGGAGCAGATAGTTAGCCTTTTGCCCAACCCCCTATTCATCGGAGGATTATTTCTCCCTTCCTCGTTAGCTCTGACGTACCTTTCTTCTCATTGGGATTGGTTACCCAGTCTTCCATAGGGTTGCTCAGGTAACCGGGATTCACCACTGGGCAGTAAGGATACAGATTAAACAGAAGAGGCCGGTACACAGAGAAAAAGGTTTCTTTGGATTTAGTATTCCTATTTATTTGACTAAAATTTGTTTTATTGAAATAATATTTTATTATTTAATTATTTTATTAAATGCTGAATATGGTGGATGCGAAGAATAAAATATTTTTGAATTCTAATGAAGATATTATGGAATTTAAAAGGAAGAGTGATGCGCAATACATCGTATAAGTTGTTATATATAACGGTATTCATAGTCGATTCTGGTATTTAAGACCGTCTTAAATAGTTTTAAAATGTCACGAATCAATCAATGGGCCGTATTAGCATCTTAAGATAGTACATAAGACGATCTTGAAATAAGAACGGACTATGTATATACACAGAGAAAAAGATTTCTTTGGATATAATAAATTTTATCGTATCCAAATAAATTTGATATTTGGAATGGTCCAAACAAACCAATGTTTGAATCAATAAGTGTGATGTTTGAATTTGAAACAATGTATATCTTTGCCTTAAATACAATATTTGTTTGAACAGATAATATCTATCTTCAGTATTTGCGTAATCAACTGTACGGCACAAACATAATTGATGTAGCACATAGCACTGCTCGTTTAATTCTGTTGTTAGACATATAAGCCATTGTTTCCATATTTTCGGTCAAAAAATGTAATGACTATTCTAAGAAAGCAATTATTTGCATGGAATAACCTAACCTCTATGAATATATATATTTTGCCATTTTCAAATAAACAATTTGTTTCATTGTTTGTATTCATTGTAATCAAATAATATATTATTTAATTGAAAGATATTACTTCAAATAATAATGTTATTTCTGTCAAGTAATAGAGATTTCTCAAATGAAACAACAAAATTTTTATTCAAACAAATAATATTTCGTACAAGCATTTGTTGTTTCAATAAAACAAATTTTAGTCAAATAAATAGGAATACTAAATCCAAAGAAACCTTTTTCTCTGTGTGCCGGCCTCTTCTGTTTAATCTCTATCCTCACTGCCCAGTGGTGAATCTCGGTTACCTGAGCAACCCTATGGAAGACTGGGTAACCAATCCCAATGAGAAGAAAGGTACGTCAGAGCTAACGAGGAAGGGAGAAATGATCCCCCGATGAATAGGGGGTTGGGCAAAAGGCTAATTATCTACTCCTGGAAAAAAGAACTAGTTGCGGGTGATCTAGAAAGAAAGGCCTGATCAATCAAACAAAGACGAGACGCAAAAAAGAGGACATGAGCTGAAAATTGAGCAGATAAAGCAGAATATTAGAACTTTAAAAATAAAGAACTAGAAAAACAAGGCGTAGAATAGATCAAAATGGCGGAAGGTCCTTGAACAGGCCATAAAGGATTATCGATGATGATGATGATGATGAAATTATATTTCTACGATTCTCCTAAATATGAAAATAATGTTTAAGTATAAAAAAATTAAAATAGAAGTTTTTTAATTTATGATAATACGGAAAGCAAAATATCTTTATATTGTTTAAAATATCTTTAATTTCCAATAAGAATTGATATTAAAATATTTTTATAATTATATTCGAAAAAACGCGTTACAAACTTTTTTATGATTTTGAATTAAAACAGGTGCCATCTTTTACGTTATATAAAAATATAATATTTAATTGTATTGTATTTAATTGATCTATTTTATATTATTAGAGAGATTTAATATTATATTGATCTATTTTAATTTTAAATTGAAATGTATTTCAAAATGCTTTTTTTAATAAACAGCTTTGCATTGTATAAAAATATTTAATAACCTTGTTGATTGTGTACGTGTGCAAGAACGAAACAATTCCCTCGCTTAACCATAAATAGCTCCACCAAAATGGAGTGACCAAACTGCCAAACCATTGATGTGCAAGTCCATATGCTACTTTTAATGCTACTTGTGTTTTTTTGTTTATTGGATCGCTTTTGTTATAGATAGCATTTGATTCACTAAAAGACAAAACATAATATAATTATGTAAAATGTTCCTGAATACGCAGTCTAATATGTGTGTGTATACATGAAGATCCGTCATTGTGTCCCCTAATGAGTAATTACATTATTGATAATTCTCTTACGCGAATAACTTACAAGGAAACACAATTATCACTGTTCCCTTTTGAGTTATAAGAGAATTATCAATAATGTAATTACCAACTGTCCCCCTTTAATTTTAATAAGCTTTAATATGTAAAAATGTAGACTAAAAGAAGAGATACGATTCTTATATAAGTGCTGAGTCGCACGTTAAGGGAGTGAAATCCTTCCTTAAACAAAGTTAAATATTTCTTCTAAAATAAAGATTTCTTTTAAATTATGACAGATATAAAAATGTTCTAAGTAAGAGTTAAATAGTTTTAAAAGTATTTTATAAATAACACAACTTAGAAATTTTTTCAATTTTTTACCTTTTTAAAAGTTTTTTAAAAGTTTTGCAATATTCATTTTTAAAAATTTCGTTTTGTCTTGGTCGTTTTCTTTTACGGTAAATATCGTCTAAACAGTGACAAAGACATGAAAAAATGTTTTAATTATATGTTAAATAGTTTTAAGATTACTTTATAATAATAATAAAGAATTGAAAAAAAAATTTTTTATACAAAAATAAAAAATAATTTTTTTTAGTTATTATTACTTAAGGTACTTTTAAAACATATTCAACTTTTACTTAAAACGTTTTTTATAAGTTACATAATTTACATTACCTATATTTTTACTTTGAAAAAAATTGACTTTTTTCTAAGGAAAGATTTTATTTTTTTAAAGTGCGATTCAGCACATATAGAAAAAAATCGTGTATCCTTTTTTTATCCGTAATATGTCTAAAGCTTATTAAAAGGGGACAGTTGATTACATTGTCCGACAAAATTTGATCTTTTTTTCCTGTGGCGAGCAGGGCCAATATTTCTTAATAAATTTAAGATCGCTAAATCCAAGTCTGCCAGTGAAAAATACTCATCACATTAGGTTTTTTAGATCGAATAATATGAGCCAAAAACAGCGTTTTTTTTACCATATTTACTATTTTTTTTGTGGCCAAATGAAATTTTATTTTTCAATTTCATTAACGCCATTTTGAAGAACTAATCTTCATCTTTAAAAGGAATTTCCATTTTTTACTGTGCTATTTTTTTTCATTGCGTTATGAATGTTTTCTGCAATGTAAAATGGTGGATCGAAATTAGATGGTTGAAACTGGAAAGCAGATAGATTTGTATAAAAAAAATATTTGTGTTCTCAATTTAGTCCATCCCTAGCAGAACAACAAGTCACAATAACATCAAAATGATATTAAAATGAATCGGAAATGATAGAAAAATGACTTTTAATAATCATTATGGAGTAATTTTGACATCATAATGACTTGTTCTGTTTAGGCCATGTTGGATCTACCATTTCGAATTTCATAATTTTGAATTTAGATTCATAAGCAGCGATCCCAAAAACCTCCGAATACCCACTTTGACCAAAATCGAGTCACTTTTCATATTTCACTCTACCATTTTGAATCTGCCATTTTGAATTTCTCTATTTTAGGTTTTTCAGATTCAATATCAGCGACCTCGAAAAAGCCTAAAATACTTTTTTGGTACAAATCTATCTACTTTCCAGTTTCAATTCGCTAATTTATATCCGCCATTTTACATTTCAGGAAATGTTCATAACTCGGTGAAAAAAAATCGCACAGTAAAAAATAAAAATTCCTTTTAAAGGTGCTCTTTAGAGTGGCGTTAATAAAATTGAAAAATAAAATTTCGGATTCAGCGACCTTGAATTTATTAAGAAATACTGGCTGTGCTCGCGGCTCGCCGCAGATTTTCTTGTTAAACTGTGTTATATTTTCTTATCAGTGTTTGGAATTCTTTCTTTCCCTATATTTATTATACATATATTTTTTTAAATATACATATATATATGTACAAATGAATATAAGAGAGGAAAAAGAAGAAAGGATGTAATTGCATTAAACATTAATTATTTAAAACGATTTAAACATGAAAAAAAATATTTTTTGGATATCTGTAAAATCGATCATATTTTAAATTACTAAATTTTGAATGCTGAATGTAATATTGGCATATCATAAGTAGAAACAGTAGGCTCACTCTGTGTCGATATCTTTGATCTGACCGCTAAACGACCGCCATATTGTCAGCCGTGAGCACCTACAAGAGCGAAGTTGCTTAGCTTCTCTAGATGGTAGTAGATACTTGGGAAAACTCATTGGTGCACCGTACGTCGTACCATTTTTGACTGAGTTAGCCTACTGTTTTTATCTATACTGTCACATTGGCTAGATTTAATAGTTTAATAAATTTCTTTTTGATTATATTACCGATAAATGATAAGTCCCCAATTTTCCGTGCTGCCAACTGTAAAAGACGGTATCAAGATGTGGTCCATTTTCGGTACTTTCTGAGAACTATTAGTATATTGAATTAAGAATTTCATGACCTTTTCAGCAATATTCTGCCCAAATTTTACTTTCGATATCAAAGATGGTTTGCACCATATATTGATGGTCCCGTTTCGATTAGGAGCGCGGACAAAATCGCTACGGTCGTACATCACAATCGCCACGGTACGAGTAGACATTACAGGAGTGACGTAAAAGTGTGTCCGTAACATGCTATCTTGTTCCAAAAATTGCTGTAGTATTGGCATATTCGATAATACGTTATATTTCTGATAATGCTTTACGAAGATGTCGAAGGTGGCTTTCAACGCTGGTTCGTCCCAACATGGAAACATTCGTCTGGCGGCATTCGGTTCGAAATACGTTGCGGCCAACCACTTACTATTTAACAAAATGGTAGCAAATTTATTACTTATGTTAAATAACACAAGAATTTGGACTTAGAATTGTTTATTGTTAAATTTATCTATATATGTATCTTTAGTAAAAATTTTGTTGAAAGTAAAAATCGAAATGTTGTATAGCCATTTTATTTGAAATTGAAGTTACTCTTCTATGTATCATATTGTACAATATATGCAATTATTTTATATTATAATTATATTTGTTTTATAAATTATTTTATATTATAATTATATTTGTTTTATAAATTATTTTATATTATAATTATACAAATATATTATAAAATTATATTTACTGAAAATATATATAAGTATGGCAACAAATGATAAAAGAAGAAGATAGTAATGAAAAACATTTATGTTGCAAATGTATATTTTATATTTTAATATAGGTATATTTACTTACGTGTCGTTTTCTTTATCGTTTGTGTACGGGAATTTTATAAAACCTCTTCGCCGAGGTACAGGTTTAAGTAGATTACCAGAAAATTTCATGTTCAAAATGTAAAGACCAGGTAACAATGCATTATTGAAATTAAGTGTCAAAATGTCCGTTTTATTGTTATGAGTATGTTTCATCGGTTTATAAACTGTACCTTTGTCATTGATTAATGTTGTCGCCTCTTTATTTATTTCTAATTCTCTTGAGTGTAGAATTATTTCTAATGATGTATAACGAATTTCAATATTGATATTGGATTTACCATAAAAAGTAAAGTTGTCTTCCTCAAGAGACAATGTTGTTAGATTGATTTTATAATGAACTGGTACCGTATTATTGGGTAAACGATCAATCATTTCTAAATTATTGCAAAAAATCTTTTTTGTGGTCAGTATTAGGCCAATACTTAATAACAACTTTAGGAATATCATATTGAATCTTTCTTTTTATCGTATCTGCAATTTTTTTGTTAAAGGAAAAACAAATATAATATTATGCAATGAAGTCTGTAATTATATTTGAAGTCTAAATTTGTAAAGTCGAGAGCAATTTAATATTAGTTGTCATGCAAAAATAGTATGAATAGGGAAAAAATTTTCGATTCTTATTAAAAGAATTATATATAACATTTATTTAAAAAGAACTATGAACTACTCGTTTTATATTTGATATTATGATATTGAGTATACTTTAATGTATTCGTAATTAATTAATGCTGTATGTTATTGTTATTTCCATAGAATTCTTTCTTAAAAGAAATTGTAATAAAAGACTAATTTATTAAATTTAAAATATATTTTTAAATATCCAAAGAGGGTGTTTACATTTAGCTACATAGAATATATTTACCATCGGAAATAAAGAATATAAACATATAATGTTGGTATAGGAAAGGAGAGTATAACGTTTTTCACAAGTGTTCGGGGATATTATTTCTATATTTTCTTTTATATTTTTCTTTATGGAAACCAAACATTATCATAATAACGATGCTAAATTAAAGAAAAATTTGGTAAGTAAAATAAAGAATAAAATCCTTATTTACATTGTTATGAAATCACTGTCACTTATACGCTTTAATCATTTAAAAAGTAATTTAGAATTGTCCTTGAATGCACTCACAAAGATAGTTGTACTCTCCTTTAGTCATGCGTTGTCTTTTGAAACTTTTGTATTATGTTTTATATATCTTTTTATGTAATGAAAAGGATAAATGACTATTTTGAACTACTATTATTTTTAATGTCTTACTTTTTATATTACCTGTGTGCAGATTAAAATATAATTGAGAGATTCGTAGTTGATTAATTTATAGTTAATGACGGTTAATTATAAATTACAGTTAATACCATTTTTAATATCAAAGTAACATTGGCACGATTGTGTTGCTATTTCGAAAGCTTCTCGAATACTGACTAGAATATCAACACGCGTGATTGTATATATCGGCCCGTATTCAGAACGTACTTTTATCGATAAAAGCGCACTTTTATCTCTGAAATTCTATAATATACGTGACGTAAAGTACAGTATGTTAGCGTGCTAACATCGTTGTAAGCGCGTTCTGAATACGGGCCATCATGTAAATATATGACAGAAAAATGTCAACAGAATTTACAACTAGATCTACAGAATCGTTGAATTACAAATAATTGAAAATCAGAATTATCTTTTTATAGAAAAGAGCTAAATAATTATTTAGTTATTATAATATTTAGTTATTATAATAAATATTTAATAAGTATTGAAACTAATGTACTAACATAATCAGATTACATTTTGTAGTTTCTTTTAAGTAGATTTTATTTTAACATAAATTCAATATGCAATATTACATAAAACATACACGGAGAGAATTTTCTTTTAAAATTTACCCTGAAAATATGGTGATTGTAGTACAATACAATATTTTAAAGATTTTTA
>NW_017299882.1:1414930-1535139 GCF_001594075.2 Trachymyrmex cornetzi | reverse complement strand
TGAGAGAGATTTATATCAAAATTCTTCGAAATACAATGTTGTCCCACGATTGTCATATTTTCAGGGTAAATTCTAAGAAAAAATTCTCTCCGTGTAATATATATGAATAATCCTGCGTGGTCTACAATGGATCGACATTAAAGAATGTAATATGTTATATATGTATAATGTTATATAAATTATTTGTCAATTATTATAGAAGATTAATATGTCAGAAGATTTTATTAATAGCTTCTTTAGGCTATTAATAAAATACTGTATATTATAAAATTATTAAAAAGTATTAGAAATAACTAAATATAAATAAATCACAAGATAGTATAATAATAAATAAAAATAATTATATAAAGTCATGTAAACGTAAGTTCTGTATCATATTTCGGCTTTATGATTAATTGGATCAATGCTCTTATATTATGTCTTCTGCTGTGTACCAAAACCATTTTTTAATTAAGTCTATGAATACCTCGAGATATACTTTACGCTGTATTATCAACTTTTGAATTTCAGATAAAATATCTGAAGTTAGATTGAAATTAGCTGAGAATGTTTTAACCTGAAACAAAGTAATTCAAGATATTGAATAGTAATTTATTTTTATGTAGCAATTAAGTAAAATACAACTTTTAATTTAATTAATTAATTAATTAAATTTATTATTTAATTTTTTATTATTTAATTTATTAAATCTTAATTTTTAATTTAATATGATATTGACGATATTAAGATAAGTATACAATATGTACAAATAATATAGCATATGCGTATATGCTGTAAAAATATTGTTTTTATTTGAGGATTATCTTCGTGAATCGGACAATTTATTAATTTGCAAGAATAATTTTCTAGGAGGAAATTTTTCTAAGTTATTATTATTATTTTTTTAAATTAAATTTAATTGAATCATCAATCTAATATTAATTCATGAATTAACATTAAAACAAAAATTTGATTTATATTTTGAAGCACACCCTGTTATTACTTAATTTTGCAATGTGGTTATCCTCAAAAGTAAAAAATTACTATCTAAATGTTTAAACACTGATTAACATTAATTTAATTATATAAAATTAATTTATAAATTTCATATGACGAACAGTTTTCATTTCAAGCGCACCATAAATAAGTTCATTAAAGCCGGCGGTACACAATGCTTGTCTTCTTGTTGGATTGCTAGCTTGATTCTTGCCACCATATTGGCTGCGATGTTATAGCATTGTCAATACTGCAGCATAGACTTATAAGATACAGACGGAGCGTTCATACGAAAGAAGCTGAAGACAACATTGAAGGATAGCTTTACTTTAAATATAGTATATAGTTATTTCTCTCTTTTACAGTGAACGGTGGGGAACCAATCAGTTTGAGCGTAAGGCCACAACTCAAATAGCGTATTCGATTTACTGACTCGACCCGATTCCGAGGCAATAGTCTGTTCTGTTTAGCTGCAAAAGAAGAGTTAAATTGTGTAAGAAATGCAGCTAAAAAGAACAGACTGTTGACTCAGAGTCGGGTCGCGTCAGTAATCGAATACGCTATAGAGGAGTTGTCTATTTTGTCGAAGTTGTTCTCGGCCACTCCCCGGCTTGCCGCGGCGACCAATGAATTCACTACTAGAAAAGAAGAGGACTACACCGTAATTATATTTCTTTCTTTCTATCAAGTTTTCAAAAGTTTTCAGCTTCTCTCATCCGTCTATCTTATAAGTCTATGTACCGCAGCCAATGCGATACAAGATTCTAATCCAGCTAGAAATCCAGCGGAAAAAAAGCATGTGCCGCCGACATATAATATAGCAGTAACACTGCAACGTTATAAAAGTGTTGCTGCAAGATTCTGTGCTGTTTGGACTAATGCACTATTCATATATATGTATAGGCCCGTATTCAGAACGCGCTTTTATCGATAAAAGCGCACTTTTATCTCTGAAATTCTATAATATGCGTGACGTAAAGTATAGTATGTTAGCGTGCTAACATCGTTGTAAGCGCGTTCTGAATACGGGCCATAGTCTATATATTAGGGCCCGTATTCAGAACGCGCTTACAACGATGTTAGCACGCTACATACTATACTTTACGTCACGTATATTATAGAATTTCAGAGATAAAAGTGCGCTTTTATCGATAAAAGCGCATTCTGAACACGGGCCTAGGTTAATATAAGTATGTAAATCCAGAATCATAAAATTTACCTTATCAACTTGTTCTTTAGTATAAATATTTTCAAGAATAAATTTTATTACTTCAAGCGTAGTAAATAATCTATAAAAACAAAATAATATAATTCTTATTAATAAATTTTTACGAATAAGAAAAAATACAATATGCATTTATAAAAGTAAATATTATTACATGGGTTTTATAACCATAATGTTTTTTAATATGTAGTCGAGAATCGTATCATTGCGCACATGCTTTTCAAGAATGTACTTGAAAATTAATGAATGCTCATCTCTGGGAAATAATGAAGCATTTCTGGCTATATTTAAATAATTTATGATAATATCAGGATCTTCAGCGCAACTCAAACCCGAAAATAAGCTTTCATCATAATTTTCTCCTTTTTGTTGTAATTCTTTTTTTAGATATAACTCCAACATTTTATCCCAAGTAGTCCTATTGGCTGCCATCATACCAGTACAATACATAAATAATGGAATTCTAAAAAAGTAAGTATATACATATTAATAGGAAGTAGTACATGCATTTTATACCTATAGTCGACTCTCTATTTTTTAAAGTTACATATTAATTTTTTCGTTCTCATTTTTTATAAAGCAATTATTATTTTGTAAAATTAAATTTCCTTTCTGCACTATTCTCCTACATTTGTAATGTAGAATATTTGCCACGTCATTACATTATCATGCTGAGATGCGTTCCAAATTTTGACTCTGTCTACTCCGAGTACCTTTTATCCTTGTTCATCATTCAATGGACAATAAGGATAAAAGATACTCAGAGTTGACAGAGTTAAGTTTTAGAACGCACCCCTGTAGTATATAACATTTGACGGAAGATGCATAGGTAATGCCTTTCGTCAATTTAAATTGTTATATATTTTCGCTTATACACAACGGCATATTTATTATGTTATACGATATACGTCATTAGAATAAAAATGGACTTCCGGGAAAAAGAGTAAGGATGATATTTGATTTCGATGATTTAAAGAAATAGAGAATCGGTTTTAACATATCCATATGCACGCATGAGCATGCACGTGTTACAAATACAAGTTATGAGATAATCGTAAGTATGAAATTTACTTGTGAATTTCATTGTTAGCGAGATATTCACTTAATTTAAGTGCGGTTATTTTCTTACATCCCTCATGACCAATAAGACATGCCCATTCTAAGGCTTTACTCCTTGTTAGTTTTGTGATGTAATCATCATTAAGATCTTCTTCATATCCTATGTAGTAAAAAAGCCTACTAAAGAGTTGCTCGAAGCGTACCTAGAAATTATAAAGTAATTAACTTAATTATTAAGTATTGATCCTTTGATATACACTTGTGATCTACATATAAGGATATACAATTTTGTTAGCGTTTTATCAATACATTAACATCACATGAGCATCAGTGAATTTGTGTCCAACTTTTACTAAAAGTATTAGGAAAAGAAGGTTACTGATAATAGACGTTATTGCACTTATTTATACTTGCGTATGGTATATATGCAAGTATATATATATATATATATATATATATATAGTGTATATTAGTAATTCAAGATTGAATTATTTAAAGCAATGAAGATCCAGCTTCGATCGTAATAGGCATTTTAAATTTCTAGTATTGATTGTGCTTCTCACATATGCGGTATAAAATAAAGATTCTTAATATTGTTAATATAATTTATATTACACATATTACGCCATATTGTTTCGTTATATACTTATGATAGCGATTTTAATATTTATATATGTTGGCTTTAAAAAAAAGTTCATTGATTTTATAAAATTGCGGCCAATTATAGTACTATACTAGTAATCCGAAAAAATTAGAATATGCGCATTATATTTTATATAATTTTAACTGTTTGTACGTTACCTTGATATGTCTGACCTCTGGGAATAAAAGAGTCTTTGCCATAGTTTCTACAATTTGAAATAATGGCTGCCAAGCTACGTAATCTCTGTCTATAGCGAGATTACTTATCAATTGCATGAATAAGTCTACATTTGTTTCATTATTTATTACTATGGCAAACGAATCAATAATGACTTGAGCGCGATTAAGAACGTGTATATTCGTATACTCTTTGCTCTTTAAGTAGTGCAAAATTTTTTTCCAATTCGTGACATCGTAAGTAACACAATAGTATCCTGTCGCATTATTCGTTATATTTATTACTAGATTGAATTTATCAAAATGTATCTTCAAATATCTATATTTTATTTTTTCTTAATGTAACAGCCCGGTAAAAAAAGTTATATGTATATACGGACATATTTTATATACAGAGTGTTTAATCATTAACGATAAAACTTGCATAGCGGCAGAATGGACTAATCACTAAACTGAGTCAAAAAGTTCTTTACCATTTTGCAATTTTCGCAATGGTTAACCAGATATTAATTTATGAAAACATTTAACCAAATTCTGCCAACCTTATACCGCCAAATGCAAGCGGGCGAAATAAGACCGCCCAGTAATATTCGCCGTCGTTAGACACGTTAATGCCAATCACTAAGTTTCCACTGAGGGTTCAAACGAGGTCAGAGTGCAAAAACCGACCAACTACGGTCGAGCATTCCCCTCTCATTTGATTGTAAGAGGCGAATACTCGACTGTGTGTGTGTGATTAGTCAATTCCCAAACTATAATTATATATGAAACATTTTTTCCCGGGAGTGAATGTATTGTATATAAATATTATAAAGAAGTATGAAAGTTATGGATTAAAAATTCTCAGACAAGTTCAAAATCAAGAACATAAAACGTTTTAAAGATGTCTTAAAAAGGTGTCATTAAGACATTATTTAATGATCTTTATTGAAACATTTTATGTTTCATTTTTGGATATGCTTGTAGTCTAGATTATTTTACATTAATTAATATTTGGGAAAATTTTGAAGAATTTAATTATTCAAATATTCTTTATGCTTTTACAAATAAAAAATACATAAAATTGAATGATATAGAATTGTAGAACTTTCGTGATAATAGAAAAAATAAAATAAATAAAAACGTGTAAATTTGTTTATCCATACTTACCAGTTTGTTGTAAATTGACAATAATCCAATCATCTGGGTTAATTATGAAGCTTATATTATGTTGATCTGGTCGTAACCAATAACGAGGTACAGTATTGGAGAAATCCGGATTAGATTGCGTAGCGAAAGTTATAGGGATCCACCATTTAGTAGTTATATTCTTAGTCTCACCCGAAAATCGCCGGACACATGTTTGTGATATTGTTACTTCACCAGTTTCGTAATTTCGCTTCACATGTACAAGAGGATAACGCTCTTGATTCATCCAAGTATCCATCACTTTTTTTATTGTGTAGTTTTCGTGCGGGATATCAGATTCGTCTAGAGCACTTTGCATGGCTCTCCACAAATCGTTCGGAGTGGCCGTGCTAAATTGACTAAATTTGAAAAATGACTATTATTAATAAAGTAGTACATAGTGGAATGTAAATTAATTGTCAAATGATGTATGCAAATATTAATATAAAATTAAATTTATAAATATATATATTTCTACATGTATATTTATGTATAAAACTTGAAATATATAGTTTACTTTTTAAATCTCTTAGAGTGAAAGTTAAACCAATCTTTGGAAAAGAGAATATTTTCACTCTTGTAGTGACAAATTTTAAATTTACTATTCTGGAGAATATATATATTCTCTCCAAAAAATGAAATTCTACTCCAAAAAAAGAAAGTGAGATTTCATTCATTTGGAGTGAATCTACTCCAAATGAGAAAAATTTTATTCCAAAAACAACGAAAATTTTCATTCTTTTTTCCACCACCAAAAATATTTTAATTTTTTTTTTCAAAGACTAGCTCAGTTTTCAGTCTTTTGGAGTGAGATTTTACTCTAAAAGATTTAAACAGTAAAATTAACTTAAATTAAATTATAATTAAATAGAAAGTAAAATGTACGCGGTTTATAATTGAATAGTAATATATGATATTGACGATACATATCGTGAGTATCTAACAATAGTATATTTCTGAAATACGAACTTATATATTTTTCAATATAAATTCAAGAAATTTTATATTATATGATACATAATATGATAAATACATGATACTTAATATTGTGATATGTACGTCTGTGTATATATATGTATATATATATATTTATAAAATATGTGCATGTATTATATATTTATATATATACAATATTATTAGATTACATTATACACACTTACTGCTTGGACAAATACGTAACGAGACCCTTTCGAAATACCTCAGCGGTAATTGTATTATGTAACATGCGCAATAAAACTGGCGCTGCGATAATACACACCATAAAATATATATTAATAATACATTTAAAGTAGATGCATTTAAAGTACATACATAATTAATATGTATATACTATGTATAAAGATGCATTGCGCTAAAGAAGTATTTGTTGGCTAATAGCCTATAGTGTCTTATTTTTTCTTTGTGCTAAACATTAAGTTTAAAGAAATCTATGAACAGCAGTTTAATTTTATTTTCATTATCTTACCTTTTTTATAAACTTCATTAGAAAATATCGATAATTGTTCATCAAAAGTATTGCCAAGCTTCAATGTGACAGAATTCCATGAGCCTGTATCTTCAATCAAGCAATAGTGCATTTTCTCAATCACAAATAGATCCATTGCCCGCCAATCTTTAAAAATCTGAAGAAAAAAATGCTTTGACGTGATACTGAATATATATGAAAATACTAAAAATTCGAAAAGTACGTATTAGAAATAAAAACTAATTCAGATGTTATTTTCAAAAACAATCCTATTTTACATTTCATAACATCTAGATTGTATTAATTCTCTTGCTTAACTTTTTAGAAGAAGAGAGAGCAGTATCTGATTTAATTATTTTTAAAAATGCTGAAGATTATTTAATATGAAAATGACATTATTCAATATGAAAATAAAATTGAGATATAAAAATACAAAATATTGAATTTTATTATTTATTTTATTTTATGAAATACTGAATATGATGGATGCAGAGAATAAAATATTTATGAATTTTGGTTAACTTTTTTATGATTTTGAATTAAAATTTTTGCTATTCTCTCTCACTTACTCACACACCACACACATCACACACACACGCGCGCGCGCACACACACACACACACACACACTCTCTCTCTCTCATTCAGCTATATATATATATAGATACGTTATATGAAAATATAGTATTTAATTGTATTTTTAATTAATACTATTTTAATCTTAAATTTCGTTGATTGTGTACGTTTCGAAAAACGCAGCAAGTCCCTCACTTAACCATAGGTAATTCCACCAAACTGGAGTGACCAAATTGCCAAACCATTGATGTGCTAGTTCGTGTGATATCAGCAGTGCTTGTGCTTTCTTATATATTGGATCACTTTTGTCATCGGAAATAACATTGGATTCACTAAAAGATAAAACATAACATAATTATATAAAATATTCCTAAAATATTTTATAATATTACTATATAAAATATGCAATCTAATAATATGTATGTGTGTGTGTGTGTGTGTGTATATATATATATATATACATTAAATATATCAATATGAGAGAGCAAAAAGAAGAGAAGGTGTAATAGATAAAACACGTTAATAATTATGTAAGACAATAGTTTTCATTTAAATATGAAAATATATATTTTTTTGACATATTTTCTGTAAGAATGTTTATGTTTTAAATTACTAAATTTCGAATGCTAAATGTAATATTGGTTAGATTTAATATATAACTTAACAAATTTCTTTAATTGATTTATGTATATTATTTACCGATAAATGATAAGTCCCCAATTTTCCATGCCGTAAACTGTAAAAGTCGGTATCAAGACATGGTCCATTTTGGGTACCTTCTGGAAAATATTGGTATATTGAATCAAGAACTCCACGACCTTTTCAGCAATACTGTGTGCGAATTTTACTTTCGACGTCAAAGACGACTTGCACCACATATTGATCGTCTCGTTTGCATTGGGAACGCGGACAAAATCGGACATTACAATCGCTACGATATAAGTAGACATTATAGGAGTGATGTCAAAGTGTGTCTGCATCATACTATCTTGTTCTAAAAATTGCTCTCGTATTGGCATATTCGACAATACACCATACTTCTGATGATGCTTTACAGAAATGTTGAAGGTAGCTTTTAACGCTGGCTCGTCCCAACATGGAAACATTTGTCTGGCGCCATTCGGCTCGAAATGCGTTGCGGCCAACCACTTACTATTTAATAAAACATCTTAAATGATGATAAATTTGCCACTTATATCAAGTAACATGAAAATTTAAAGGACTTATTGTTAATTATTGTTTATTATTATGTATACCATCTTTAGTAAAAATTTTGTTAAAGATAAAAGTCGAAATGCTGTATAGCCATGCCATTTTATTTGAAATTAAAACTATACTCTTTCAAGTATTATATTATGCATTATATACGTATTTTATATAGAGGAAAGCCTCCTATTATGAGATAGGTGCCTAATGTGAGATTGCGGCGTTTCTACTAAACTAATAAACGCTATCTATTGGTTCCATCATGAATTTATCGCTCTTGGATTGAAAATTATTTAGTAGAAAATTCCTTATTAGATCATGCCTGTAGTCATTATAAAACAAGATTTTAGAATTTGGATGTCTTTAAGTTTCATTGAGATGAGCATTTAAACCTTATTTATTATTTAATAAATAAATATTTGGCAATAAATTCTTCATGTAGTGATAGAGTAACTAATAGAAAAATAGGTCGTACTAATAGAAAAATACAGGATATGTTGAATTGTTTAGTGAAGTTAGATTTGATGATGGTAAAATCATAAGGCGTGGAAATCGTAATATGAGATACCCAAGGTATTCCTAATACGAAATAACACATGCTCCTATGTTATAAAGAAAATCGTTGCTAAAGTATGAATGTTATTGTACAATAATAAATAAGACAAGCGCGGAATGAACGTCGATTCTATATCTACGATGCTTGATTCCAACTATCTGAAAACGAGTTCTGGGTATAATAATCTATCGCATGCTCATTTTTCGCGCACGCTGGCTATATTTGTTTGTACTTTAGAAACATTAAATACAGTTTTTTAATTGTAATATTGATATACTTTGCATTTTACTATCGATTTCTCGGGGCATTTCATATTAGGACACAATTTTTTGATTTGCGATTTGCTCTTTTTACATTTCTTTAATTTTCAAAAAAAATGGAATTTGAATTATATTTTATGTAACGTTATCTTAAAGCTTATTAAATTCCCTTCAAAATGACCTATTATTTTTTTAAATTCTGCCTATAGACTTTTAGCATTTACCCAAAATGAACTCAGTATTAATAGGGGCCTTTCTTCTATATATTATACATATTTACTGAAAAACGTTTTATGTATGGAAATAAGATAAAAACAAAAGAACATGGTAGGAAAAAACATTTACATCACAAATATATTTTTTATATTTTAATATTTACTTACGTGTCGGTTCTTTTATCATTTGTGTACGGAAATTTCATAAAACCTCCTCGCAGAGATACAGGTAATAGATTACCAGAAAATTTCATGTTCAAGATGTAAAAACCGGGTAATAATACATTGTTGAAATTCAGTGTCAAAATATTCGTTGCATTGTTATGAATATGTTTTATCGGTTTATAAACCGTACCTTTATCACTAATCAACATTGTAGCTGTTCCATTTATTTCTAATTCTCTCGAGTGTAAGCTTATTTTTGACGATACATAACAAATCTTGAATTTGACATTGGATTTACCGTAAAAAGTAAAGTTGCCTTCTTCGAGATATAATGTCAGACTGATGTTATAGTGAATTGGTATCGTGTTGTTCGGTAAACGATCAATATATTCTAAACTATATTGACCGACGCAAAAAACCGTTTTTATGGTCAGTATTAGGCCAATGTTTAATAACAACTTTAGGAATATCATATCGAATTCCTGTTTATCTTATCTGCGACTTTTTATTAAAAAAAGAACAAATATTATATTATACAATGATGTCTGAAGTTACATTTGAAGTCTAAATTTATAAAGTCTAAAGTAATTTAATATTAATTTTCATATAAAAAGAGAATGAATGGGAAAAAATAATTTTTCGATTTTTATTATCCGCAAATTATCTGGAAATGAAGAAATTGGGCATAAATTAAATTTTATGTATCTGTAACTGAAAAATATATATTTCTTATAAAAGAAAAATATATAACTTTATTTTCATTGACAACATTAAATATTTTTAATGCGATGTATATGCATGTGGAAGCAAATTTGAAGTAGGCACATTAAAAATATTTAATGTTGTCAATGAAAACGAAGTTTCAAATAACTTAAATTTAATGTTTACTTACATTAAATTTTATACAAATCTACATAAAATTTATTTAAAAATGTACTAAACTTCGTAAAATTTTATGAAACGTACACTAAATTTCATGTACATGTACACAAATATACTTTTCAGTCACAGATACATAAAATTTAATTTAGTAATAAAATTGAATTTAATTTATGCAACTTAAAAGTACATTAAATTTCATGACATTTTTAACAATATACACAAGAAATTACAGAAATGAGATAATTCTCGAACAATCGCGAAAATAGTTTTTAAACCGTCTTTTACTCATGCGTTATCTTTTGAAATATTTGTATTACGTTTTATATATTTTGTTATGTAATAAGGAGAATAAGCCTTTTGAATTACTATCATTTTTAACGACTTAATTTGTAAATTACCTGTTTGCAGATTAAAATAAGGTTGAGAAAGATTCGTAATTGATTATAGTTAATTACAGTTAATTAATTTATTTCTATACAATTTAATATCCAAGTTATATCAGCATAATTGCATTGTCATCTTGTCGTCTCGAAAGATTCTCGAATACTGACTACAATATCAATATCTGTGATGCTATTACATGTTACTTAAATATGCTGTAAGGTAAAAAAAATGTCCTATACTTACAGAATCCTTGAGTTATAAACAATTGAAAATAAGAATCTTTTTGTAGAGAAGCTAAATAATTATAATAAATATTTATTAAATATTAAGGGCAATATGATTAGATTACATTCTACAGTTTGTTTTAAGTAGATGTTATTTTAACATAAATTTAATATGCGCAATTACATAATACATAGTACATATAAAAAGTTACACAATTTGTAAAAGTTTGTGATAAATGTCTTAACATAAATGCGTGTTTTTCGCGATATTTTTTATATTGAGATAATCGATTCAAGTTATTAAAACAATTCGAGATAGAAATATGGTTAATAATGAACATGCTATATGATTATATAGATTTTGTTTTTTTCATAATTAAGATATTCTTTATCTAAAAAATAAATAGCGAATACAAAAATGTATATATTGCAAAAATCGTCACATTATAGGTATCTGATTATATAAATATAAAAATAATTTTAACTATAACTATAATAAATAAATGACATATACACAAAAAAGCAAATTTAATGAAGTGCCATTATAAGTACATGAAGTCTGTGTGATCACACAAAACTTATCTTGTTAAATTGGTCTTCATTAATATAAATATTGGAAATAATATTTTTCAACATTGTAATCGTCGTGAGTGATATACAAAAATAAAATAAAATATCCATGTTTGATACTATTATTTATCAAAAACGATATATCAACAAAATGTCTTTATTCGTATTTAATTCTTTCGAGATTTATAACATATAATTATAAGCTTCTTCATATGATTATTCTTATTTATATGATTAATGATATTAGGTTGAAAAGATAAAGTATAATTTTTTGATCGCAATTCTAAATGTCTGATGCCATAATATTCAAATATTTGATGATAATATCATAATCTTTAGAGTAAACCAAAAAGGTTTTTGTCACGTATTTGCATACCTATATAAATTCATCGTTTGTCCATATATGATATAATAGTATTCTAGTATAATTGATATTAAACTGAATAAATAAGTATGTCTATTTTTATCATCGAGAAATTCTGATAAAAATGAACAAGTTAAAAAATTGAGTGATTACAGTACTAAGATAAGTAGTATAAATACAGTAAAAATTATTAAAAGTATAAAGTTTCATTACTTTTTGTTTCTCGAGATAACTTCCTTCTTTCTTTTTTCTATTTCTGTAACTTTAATACTCTCTTTTTATGTATCTACTTGTTTGTCTATTTATGTTTCCTCTATTATACATATTATACATATTTGTGCAATATGTGCACGTATGTGTATCTGATATAACTTTTCTCTCCAAAATTACACCTAATGCAGATCACTGTTTAAGGAATTATTTTTGCGAATAAATGCATCTTTTTCTTCTGTAAAATTAATTTGTTTAAAATAGACAAAAATATACAAAGTGTGAGACGAAGGAAATATGAGTTATGAACAATACGAGATATTGGGAATCCACAGAAATAATAACTCTTGTTTAAATGAAACCTTTTATTACAATCAACATTTTATTACAAAATGACGTTATAATTTCACATATCTTCTATTCTAAATAACCCAAATCAACCTATAATAATAATTATAATAATAATGTGCTATAAAAAGTTTAAGTATTTGTTATTAGATAGCAACTCTCTCTCTCTCTCTAGTATATATATACATATAATATCTAAAAAATATTATAAATTTATCATTTGAGACAATTTAATTACAAATGCTCCGAACTGAATGTAATAAATCAGAGTTACAGTGTTTATAAAAATATCTTACAAATGACATCAAAGAGTCTAATATGTTATATAACATAAATTATTCGTTATTGAGAAAAAATTAATGTATTAAAATTTTATTAATAGCTTCCCTAAATTACTAATAAAATACTAAACATTATAAAATTAGAAATATTAAAAATGTTTAAAAATCAATTATTTACAATTTGATATAATATAAATAAACATAATTTTATTATTAAAAAGTTAATATAGGTAAATGTAAATTTTACATCAGATTATTTTTTTATTATACGATTTCTCTCTAGGTGAATATCTCGAAAATAACTTCTCGTGAAAGTGAAATTTTTTGAAGTCAAACTTCCTTTTAACATCGTGTATGACTTTCCAAAGATATTCTTTACTATCGTTTATCAGTTTTTCAATTTCAGACAAAATTTTTGGATGTTGTTTAAAATTAGTTTGTGAGAATTTTTTCACCTGAAACAAATTAGTTCGAGATACTGAATAAATAGTAATTTATTTTTATGCAGCAATTCGATGTATTATAATTTTTAATTTAATATAATATTAAGATATATGGCATGTATACAAATAAAAGGATCGTCCTTTATTTAAGGAAAACCATGAGAATCGAATGAATTATTATAATCCACAATAGGATAATTTTCCTGAAATTTTTCTAAACTATTTTCTGTTAAATGACCGGTTTAATATTAATTAGTGAATTACAAATATTCGATTTATATTTTATGAATTTAGCACACATCGATTTTACACTTGATTTTATAATATGGTTTTCCGCAAAAATATAATGCATAACCTTTATATGTAAAAATACTGTTGATTATTAATATTAATTTAATCATATAAAATTGCATTAATTTATAATTTCTCATGTGAAACTGTCTTTATTTAAAGCTTATAACAAGAAATTTCAATAATATTGTAGCATTTGCAATGTTTTAACAATTTTGCAACGTTGTAGCAATAATAATTGCTACAAGATTTTGTGGTTTTAGGGCTAAAACGATTTTGGTAGCCGATAGATATCAATACTATATATAATAACTATGAATTTAAAATTATAAAATTTACCTTGTCAATGTCTTTATAAAAATGAACATTATCAAGAATAAGTTTTATCACTGTAGGTGCACTAAGTGATCTATAAAAACAAAATAACATATTTATGATTAACAAATGGTTATGATTAAGAAAACAGTATAATAGACATTTACGAAGAGAAATATTTTTACTTAGGTTTTATAGCTTTAAAATTATTTAATATGTATTTAAGGATTTTATCGTTGCGCGAATGTTTCTCAAGAATATGTTTGAAGACACGAGTATGGTCATCATCGTCAAAAAATGAAGCATTGAATGCTAATATATTTAAATAGTTGATGATGATATCAGGATGTTTAGCGCAACTCAAGCCCATCAATAATCTTTTTGGGTCCTCTTTTAGTGTTCCTTTTGCATATATTTCAAACATTTTATCCCAAGTAGTCCTATTGGCTGCCATCATACCGGCACAGTACATAAATTTTTCCCCTCGTAAAATTCTAAAAAAGTAAATATTTATTAAGAAAGGATACATATATTTCATACAGTAGCCGATTTTCTATTTTATCAAATTTCGTATTTTTTACGGAACGCGCGTTCCTTAATCCTGTGACATGTTAAACAACTATAAATTTGTAAAATTAAATTCTCATTCTGCGCTACTGTCCTACTCTGTAGTGTAAAACACTTGTTATATGGCATCACATAATAATATTACAATAAAGAAACAAAATAAACAAAGATATGTCGGTAGCGCAGCTTGTCATTTTATTGTACTTATATTTTTGCTTGTACACAACGTCATATTTATTCTGTCATTATATCATTATTAAATAAGAATGGAGATTGACTTATATTGAAAGTGTAAGACGAATATTTGGTCTTGATTGACTGAATTTGAAGAAATAGGAAGTCGACTGTAATGTATCCATATGCACGTGTATGTATGCACACACGAATACAATTTACGAAATAATCAAGAATGTAAGATTAGTTATTACTTGTAAGTTTTGGGATTTGTGAGATGTCTGTTTAATTTAAGCGCGGTCACTTTCTTGCATTTCTTGTTACCGAGATCACATGCACATTTTAAGGCAGTTAGTCTTGTCATTTTTGTGACATCGTCATCATTACCATTTTCTTCGTATTTTATGTGCCGAAGAAGCTTATGGAGGAGTTGCTTGTAGCGTTTCTAGAAATCATAAAGTAATGTATTCGGTTTAAGGCACCTCCAAACGACATGGCCAATGTACAATAACTTTACGCACATTTGTTAAATATTGGTGAATATTTATATTGATAATCATGTATGTCGCGCGCGCGCGCCCGTGTGTGTGTGTGTGTTATGTGTGTAATATTTGCTAATTTGGCGTACATTAGTCACCCAGATAGCAACGTATCCATCTTGTTGCTGGCATGTTGCTTGCTAAATATGTATTGCTAAGTAAATAAGTATAAGTTGCTACCAGAATTGCAGCAACTGAGTCCTTATTTGTTGGCAATTTGATACCTTAACGATAACATTGAGTAGCAACTTACCAGCAATTTGTCGACAACTTTAAAATCGTCATTATTAAATTTCGTACTGTTGTCATAATAATATGCAACATCATACAATGCTGTCATATTGCCGCCAATGCAAGATAATATTGACACAACTATCTTGCTGTTAAACTGCTGGCAATACATATACACATTGTTGTCTGCATATTGCTACAATATCGGTATATTAGAAATCGTTGAAGACAATTCTACGATAAGTTGTCAGCATCATAAGCAATCACGAATTTGTGTAATTTTGTTTAGAAAAGCTTTGCTATCTGGGCATATTGGCAGAATCTGAGTACATGGTTTATTGGTACTCAAACATATAATCAGTATATGACAATATATATAGTTTGTATTACAAATATTATATTGTTATATATTTTTAATTGCGTCATATTATATCTTTATATACTTGTGAAAGTGGTTTCACTATGGCGTAAACGATAAAATATACATAATTTGCTAGGCATTTAATATGTTAATTGGAATGGATATTATGTGTTCACAAACACATGAAACGATTGTTGTAGCTTCGTAATTGTATATTTAATACTTTATTGTTCGTTTTTTTACTATATTTTTATTTTTATTTTTTTAGTATTATAAGCCACACAACACATATTGTTATATGAAAATGTCATTTTTTTATATTAAAAAAAATCTGCTTCAATTACATATTACGTGCAAATAGTATAACTTTTCTACATGTTGGCTTTTAAAAAAAATTCAAATTTAAGAACCAACCAATTTGTATAGTACAAAAAGAAATTAGGATTATTCATAATACTTTATGTAATATGATGTAAGATCATACCTTGACATGTTTCATTTCTGGCAGTAAAAGAGGCTTCGGCATAGTTTGTATAATATCTAACAATGGTTGCCATGCTACACCATCTGTATCACGCTTGAGGTAGCTTATCAATTGAAGATATAAATAACCACCTATTCGATCATCCACTACCATGGCATGCAAATCAGCAATAATTTGAGCACGATTAAGAACGTGTATATTCACATACTTATCAGTGTTTAAGTAATGTGAAATTTTTTCCCAATTTTTGGTATCGTAATTAACACGGTAGTAGCCTATTGTATTATTCATTGTATTATTAAATCTTTTTAATAAATTTGAATTTATCAAGATATATTTTTAAATATCTATTTTAACTTTTTTTTTAATGTAATACACAAATGTAATATATTATATATTACTATCACAACAAAGTATAGCAGTTATGGATTCTAAATCATTTTATATTAATTAATATTTGGCAAAATTTTGAAAAATTAAATACATAAATTTCTTTTACGCTCTTACAAATAAAAAAATACATGCAAATATATTTAATAAAAACGATGTAAAACTTTCGTAATGATAAAACAAAATAAAATGAATAAAAAGATCAAATTTTTTATATATATATTTACCACTAAGTTGCAAATTAACAATAATCCAATCATCTGGGTTAATTATAAAGCTTATGTTATGTTGATCTGGTCGTAACCAATAACGAGGTACAGTATTCGAGAAATCCGGGTTGGATTGCGTAGCAAAAGTTATAGGGATCCACCATTTAGTAGTTATATTCTCACCCGAATATGTCTGGACACATGTTTGTGATATTGTTACTTCGCCAGTTTCGTAATTTCGCTCCACATGTACAAGAGGATAACGTTCTTGATTCATCCAAGTATCCATCACTTCATTTATTGTATAGTTTTCGTGCGGGATATCAGATTCGTCTAGAGCACTTTGCATGGCTCTCCACAAATCGTTCGGAGTGGCCGTGCTAAACTGACTACAAATGTGACAAACATGGAGTAATGTACATTGACTATTAAAGAATCTAAGTGAATATTTAATGTAATCGGATATATGGATACATGTAAAAACTTATTATACCGTTTCATACAACCGACATATATTAAATTATAATTGAACAAAAACGTTAAAGACGCTATTTATAATACGCTTTTATTATATAGTTAACGTTACGTATATTATAGAAATTCATATAAAAGTGCGTATTTATCAATAAAAGTGCGTTCTGAAAGCGGACCAAAGTGTACAGCCTATAATTGAACAACAATAATCGAGCGCATATAAATTCTGATACTATATATTTCATTATAAATATTAGAAGTATTATTATACTTATAATATTTAATATTATATGACATATAATAATAATGTAATGCTACATTAAATATACTTACTGTTTAACCAAATATGTAATAAGACCCTTTCGAAATACTTCAGCAGTAATTGTATTATATAACATGCGTAATAAAACTGGCGCTGCGATAAAAAATACACATCATAAGATATCAATTAATAATACATTTAAAGTACATACGTAATAAATACATGCTATGTAGAAAGATGCATTGCGCTAAAAAAAATATTTGTTGGCTGATAGCCATCTGTTTATCTTTTTCTTTGTGCTATATACATTAAGATTAAAGAATCTATAAACAGCAGTTTAATTTTATTTACGTTATCTTACATTTTTTATAAATTTCGGTAGAATACAGCGACGGAAGTTCATCTAGAGTATCACCAAACGAAGTCTTCAATGTGACAGAATTCAATAAACCTGTATCTTGAAGTAAGCATCGTTGTATGTCTTCCACGTCCAATAGATACATTACTGATAATTTGAAAATCTAAAGAAAAAAAAGATGTTTTGAAGTGACTGAATATTAAAAATTCTGAAAAACTTGCATTAGAAAAAAAAAACTAATTTGTTTGCTACTTCCAGAAACAATGCTATTTTACATTTCATAACACGTAGATTATATTAATTCTTTTGTTTATTATTTTCCAAGAAGAGAGAGTAGTATTTGGAGACACTGGTAGTGTCTCGGCGCTAAGCCAAAGCGCAGCGACACTGTCTCATTTACCTAATCATTTTTAAAAATGTTGGAGATTATTTAATATTAAAATAACATTACTTAATATGAAAATAAAATTGAGATATAAAAATACAAAATGTTGAATTTTGTTATTTATTTTCTTAAATACTAAATGCAGCGGATGCAGAGAATAAAATATTCATGAATTTTAATAAGCTATTATAATATTCTTAAGTGATTCCTAAATATGAAAGAGTAATAATGTTCAAATATTAAAAAATTAAAATAACGGATCTTTGTACGATATGACAATTATTTATAATATTTGTTAGAGATTATTTAATATAAAAATAAAAGAAAGATACGATAATTCAAAATATTAAATGTCATTTCTAAATGTAGCAAATGCAAAAAATACAATATTTTCGAATTATAATAAAATGATTACAATAGTCTTACGATTTCTAAACATGAAAGTAATGTTCAAATATAAAAAACATTAAAATAGCAAATCTTTAATTCAACAAACACGAAAAACAAATATCGTTTTTAATAAGAATTTATATTAAAATATTTTTATAATCCGTTCCAATAAACATGTTACGTGCTTTTTATAATTTTAAACTAAAGCATGCGTTATGCGCATTTAGTTCCATCATGATATATTTTATGAAGATATGGTATTTAATTGTATTTAATTGGTATTATATCCTACACTGAGAAGAATGATTTATTTTTATTTGAAAATGAACAAACCAGAAAATTCTGATTTAATCAATTCCGGAATTCCGATTATCTCAACTATAATTTTATAGTAGATTTAAAAAAATTTTCTTAGTGTAATCTTAGAATAAAATGTACTATGAAATCCTTTTTTCAACAAACAACCTTGCATTAATAATATTCAATAACCTTTTCGACTACGATTTTTTTGATAAACGAAGTAATTCCTTCACTTAACCACAGGTAGGGCCACCAAGATGGAGTAACTAAGTTGCCAAACCATTGGAGTGCAAGTTCACGTGTTACTAACGTTGTTATTGAAATTTTCGCATATGTTGGATCCTTCGCGATATCATACATAAGATTTGAATAACTGAAATAACATGATATAATTATGTAAAATGTCATTGAACGTGCAGTCTAATCAGTTACGTCTGAGTAATTATAGTGCAATTATGTTATTCATAATTCTCTTACGTAAAGAATTTGAATATTTAAAATTTTTTCTTTTTATACATATATGTATGTACATATATATATGTATATATATATGTATATACATATATTCAGGGATAAGAAATAAATAACGCCGTTATTTTCACGGTTACTTTTTGTAATAATAATTTGATAGTAACGTTTTTATGTCGATAAATAATAATTTGATAGTAACAATTTTTATGTCGATAAAGATAACTTTAACTAAAAACTAAAGGTTAGGAAAGTCACTTTTGAATGGTAAAAATTTATTTTTTTCATAAGTGTCTTTTTCATCCTTAACTTACAGTTATAGTTGTCATCATCAAAAATTACGACGTATCAATCAAAAATTGACCAAACTATTATTATAAAAAGTAACGGCAGAAATAATGAAGTTACTTATTACTCATCTCTGTGTATATATAATATATGTACGTATATGTTTGTCAAATGTACATACATGTGAGCTAAAAAAAAAGAGATAGATGTACTGTATTAGTTACGTTTCTATTTTTTAAGACAATCTAAACATTAAAATATATACTTTTTGATAATTTGTGCAATAGATTATACGTATCTTAAATTACTAAATTGCAAATGCTGAAATTAACATTGATTAATTTTATAATAGCTTAATTAATTTTGTATGAACTGTGTATATTACTCATAAGTGATGAGTCCCCAATGTCCCATGCCGTTAATTGGAAACTCCGGTATCACGACATGATCCATTTTGGGTATCTTCAAGGAACTGTTGGTATATTGAATCAAGATTTCCGTGACATTTTCAGAAACATCATATGCGAATGATAGATATGCTGGTATTAATGACGATCTACGACACCAAAATGTATGGATGGTTTCATGTAATAAGTGCGAAAAGCTGATGAATCGTAACATCACAATCGCTACGGTATGAGTGGGCATTATAGGAGTAGTCTCGAAATATGTCCTTCTCATCTCATCTTCGGCGTATATAACTTTTACTGGCATATTTGATAGTAACTTATATTTTGCATGGTGCATTACGGAGATGTTGAAGGTGGCTTTTAATGCTGGTTCGTCCCAACACGGGAACATTCGTCTGGCGCCATTCGGCGAGAAATGTGTTATAGCAAACTCTAATCTGTTTGATAAAATGTATTAAAAAATAGCAAATATTCTACTTATGTCATCTAACTTAAAAATTTAATAAATACTAATGATTGTTAACTGTCATTAATATTATTACATGTAAAAAATTTCGATAAGAGCAAAAATTGAAATACTGCATAGCTGTACCGTTTTATAATTAATTTGAAATTGAAATTATCGTTTAAAGTATTAAAATATACATATATTTTAATATGTATATACATATATATGTATATTATAATTATATTTCACTGGAAAACCTTTTTATATATGGAAAAGTGATAAAAGCATAAGAAGGTAGTAACAAAAGCTGTTTATTATATATATTTGTAAATATATTTTTATGTTTTAATATTTACTTACTTTTGTCCTGTTTTGTCTATGTACGAAAATTTCATAAAACCCAGTTCTTCGGAAGGCTCTGATAAATAACCGACAAATTCCATATTCAGGATATACAGACCGGGCGATAATACATCATTGAAATCCAGTGTTAAAATGTCGGTTACATTATTATGAGTATGTTTCATCGGTTTATAAATCGTACCGTTGTCATTAATCAATGTTGTCGTTTCAATTATTTCCAATTCTCTTGAATGTAAGCTTATTTTTGATGACGCATAATGAATTTTGATGTTGATATTAGATTTGCCGAAAAAAGTATAGTTGCCTTCCCTGAGATACGTTGTTAGATGGATGTTATATTGAATTGGTATCGTGTTCTTCGGTAATCGATCAATAATTTTTAAATTTTTTAAACCGATGCAAGGAATCGTCCTTATAGCCAATATTAGACCAATATTTAATAACAACTTTAGAAATCCCATATCGAATCCCTCTTTTTATCTGCGATTGTTTGTTAAAGAAAAAATAAAACAATACAAAATTATTGTAATTTAATATCAATTTTTATATAAAAATGAAAAGAATTAGAAAAAATAATTTTTGCACTTGTTTATTATAAAAATCATATGTATTTAATATTTATTGAGTATACTTTGATTTGTAATTAATTTATCTTATTGTCTTTTTCATAGGATTTTTTTCTTAAAAAAGAAACAAAATAGAAAATTGATTTATTTCATTTAAAAGATAATTTTAGACGTCTATGTAGAGTGTTTACATTTATCTATAGTGAATATTTGCTACCAAAATTAAAAAAACGTTAACATATTGATATGAGGTAGAACGGAGCTATTAGAGCGGTCAGTGAAAATTTACGATAGCAAATAAAATCTTTCTACAGTGACGTGTTTATAATTACATTATACGATCATGATTGCTCATTGAAAGTACAAGCACAATCTTTAAATAATCAAACATATGCTCTTCAGAAACATAAACATTATCGCGAGAAATGGACGAAAAAGGCATGTTCTACTCTATATTTTGTGTAAAATTTGAATTGTTTAGTTATTGGTTGATTAATTATTTAAAGAAAAGTTTTAATCTGTTTCTTAATTCGATTTGACTATTTTGATATATTTTCACCTAATATAATATTTATCGTTTATTAAGATTTTCTTAAGAAGATTTTACTCTCGGGATGTATTACGTAGAATTTTAAAATTATAATTGTTATGTCTCTGCAGTTTTCAAATTTATCAAAAAAATAAAAATATTGATTGAATTAATTTTTAATTTATTTTTAAAATAAATTATTAATGGAATTATACACAAAAAAAGTATTTTAAAGCTCTTATTAATGTGTTATTTTTGCACAATATAAGTATTTATCTGAATACTTTCTTTTTGTTATTTCTGTAAAGTATTTTTTTAATATGTATATGTGTACGTATGTGTATATGTGAAGAATATACTATAAGTAATAATTAACATTATTTTAAAAAACAAAAATAATAAAGAATTGAAAAAATATTTTTTCTACGACTTACTTTGTATGTTACACGTTTGTGCAGATAAGAATACAGTTGATTTGCATTAATTATAATTGATTAATTACAATTATCGATCTTTTATTACAGATACTTCAGCATATCTGCTCGATGGACTTGCTACCTCGAAAGATTTCCGAATAATGACTACAATTTCTCTGACGCTATTGTGAATATGTCGTACGTGTCAATATAAAGATGACCTTTACTAAATTTTGAACTGTAAATTTTTGTTCTTGATAACAAATGTTGAGACTTATAAGGCGGCATTAATAAATTATAGCCAGATCTTATTTAGGATCATTCTGATTACAATTTTAAGATGCCATGAATCAAACAGATTGAAGGCTGTATTAGCTCTTAAGAAATTATTTAAGACGATCTTATAAGAGAGAGAGAGAGAGAGAGAGAGAGAGAGAACCGATTATGAATACCGGCCATAGAGTCCTTGAATTATAAACGATTTAATATGGAACACTCTATATATAATATATATATATGTATGTATATATATATAAAGTAATTGAACAATAATAATTATTTAATAAATATAGAAAATAACATAATACAATTACATGCTACAGTTTATTTTAAGAGAATCTCACGTTTTGATAGAAAATTTTATGTACAAGTATTTATCAAGGAGATGTCGTTACTTGAATTCGACTCTTTTAAGATTTCCTAACATTTAATTATGCACCTGATTATTGCGTGAATGATTAATTAATAGATTGAAAAGGGAGAGACGAAATGTGATTTCTTATTCGCAATGCTAAATATTGTTTGACGCTATAATATTAAAATATTTGATAATAATATGTCAAAATCTTTAGGGCAAAAATCAGAATTTTCTAAAAGGATTTTGTCACGTATCTGTATACCTATACAAATTCATCGTTTGTCCCATAATTTTTGTATAATTGCCATTAAACCGGAACAATAAGTATATGCATGTTTTTGCCATCAAGAAATTCTGATGAAAATGGAAAGATTAAAATGTGAAAGATTAAAATATTAATATACAAGTAGAATTATCTATAGTATAAAACACTAGGAATCTACAATGTTTTGTATTGCAGAAATGTTTTTATTTTATATAATAATAACTTTTGTTTAAATAAAAACTTTTATTTCAGCTAGCATTTTATTACAAAATAATGTTATTATTTCATATCTATTCTCTTCAAAATCAACATCTAATAGTAATTAATAATAATGCTATAAACAATTCGAATATTTGTTATTAGAAAGCGATGCTATTATATATATATATATAATATCTAGAAAATATTTATTACTTGAGACAATTCAATTACAAGTGCTCTGAATCGAATGTAATAAACCATACTTAAAGCGTTTATAAAAACGTTCTAAAAATAACATCAAAAAATTTAATATATATTATATAACATAATATAAATTATTTTTCATTGACAAAAGATTAATGTGTTAGAAGATTGTATATCAATAGCTTTCCCAAACTATTAATAAAATACTAAATATTATAAAATTATTGAAAAATATCAAAAATAATTAAAAATAAATTAGTAGTACAATTAAAAATAGATTAGTTATTTACAATCTGATATCTGAATAAATAAACATAGTATTATTATAAAGTTAATTTGATAAATTTAAATTTTGCTTTTTGCAGATTAACTTTTTTGTGAACGTATCAATAATCAATTCTCAATTCAATCTTCTTCTCTGAAGTAAGTGTTGTCATTAATATCAATTTCGTAAGATATTCTTTTATTGTATATCAGTTCTTTAATTTCAGCTAAATTGAGTGGATAATGATTGAAAGTAGTTTCTGAGAATCTCTTTACCTGAAACAAATTAGTTCGAGATACTGAATAAATAGTTAATTTATTATTATGCAGCAATTCGATACATTGTATTTTTTAATTTGGATATTGTAGTTTAAGGACTAAAACGATTTTTATAGTCAATCACCATGAATTTAAAATTATGAAATTTACCTTTTCAATTTGTTCGTAAGAATGAACATTGTCAAGAATAAGTTTTATCACTGCATGTGCAGTAAATGATCTGTAAAAACAAAATAACATAATTAATAAATACTTATGATTAAGAAAACAGTATAGCATGTTTAAGAAGAGGAATATTATTACCTAGGAAGCATAATCATAAAATTTTTTAATATGTACTCAAGGATTATATCGTTGCGTGCATGATTTTCAAGAATATACTTGAAGATAAAAGAATGCGCATTATTGTGAAATAATGAAGTATTCAATGCTGATATATTTAAATAGTTGATGATGATATCAGGATCTTCAGCGCAACTCAAACCTTTCAATAATTTCATTCGTTCCCATTTTATTCCTTTTTTAATTAAATATAATTCGAACATTTTATCCCAAGTAGTCCTATTGGCTGCCATCATACCGGCGCAGTACACAAATTTTTCCTCTTGTGGAATTCTAAAATATGTATTTATTAAGAAAGAATACATACATATTTCATGCAATAACCGACTTTCTATTTTATTAAATTTTATATTTTTACGTTCCGTGATCTTGTTATATGTTATTAAGCAGTCATAACTTCGTAAAATTAAATTTTTATTCTGCTTTACTGTCGTACACTATAATGTAAAAGTTATTATGTCATCACATAATAATACTACAATAAAGAAACAAAATGAAGAAAAATATGTCGGTAGTGTAGCTTGTCATTTTATTGTACTTATATTTTTACTTGTACGTAACGCCATATTTATTCTGTCATTATTAAATAAGAATGGAGATTGACTTATATAGAAAGTGTAAGACGAATATTTGGTCTCGACAATTTGAAGAAATAGAGAGTCGACTGTACTGTATCCATATGCACATGTACGCATGCACACACAAATACAATTTACAAAATAATCATAAGTGTAAGATTATTTATTACTTGTAAGTTTCGGGATCCTCGAGATGTTTGCTTAATTTAAGCGCGGTCACTCTTTTGCATTCCTCGTTACCAAGATAACATGCACATTTTAAGGCGTTTATCCTTGTCAATTTTGTGATATCATCATCATTAGGCGTTTCTTCGTATTTTATGTTCTGAAGAAGACTGTTAAGGAGATGCTCGAAGTGCATCTAGAAATTAAGGTAATTATTGTGAAAAGATTATACCTCGCCGATGACCTTGACATATGTTGTCAAAGTCATGATCCTGATCTGAACTAACTAGTGAATATCAATGGAACTTTGCATAAGTCATTTTTAGTAGTTAGAAGTGTTAACTTTTTAAAAAAAGTGCAAATTTAATATGCAGCCAATTTATAGCCGAAAGAAAATGAAGATTATCCGTATTACGTTACGTAACTTTAATTATAAAGTCGTACCTTGACATATATCACTTCCGGTAGTAAAAGGACTTTCGGCATATGTTTTATAATTTCGAATAATGATTGCCATGCCACATGATTTCTGTCTTTCGAAAGGTATGTTATCAGTTGAACAAATGAGTAGCCATTCATTCGATCATCAAGCATCAATATAAACGCATCAACGATGATTTGAGCACGATTAAGAACATGTATCTTTGTATAATTATTACTATTTAAGTAACGTGTAATTTTTTGCCAATTTTTGATATCGTAACTAACACGATAGTATCCTGTTGCATTATTCATTATATGTGTTATTAAATCTTTTTAATGAATTTGAATTCATCAAAATATATTTTCAAACATCCACATTTTACCTTTTCTTAATGTAATACCCAAATGTAATATTGTATACAAATATTACAATGAAATATAGTAATTACGGATTATAAATTATTTTACATTAATTAATTTTTGACAAAATTTTGGAAAATTAAATATATAAATCTCTCTTTTAATATTTTATACATACAAATATGTTAAATAAATACGCATATAAATGTAATGTAAAATTTTTGTGATTATAGAACAAAATAAAATAAGTAAAAAAATTAAATAGTTTTATTCGTTCTTACCAGTGAGTTGCAAATTAACAATAATCCAATCATCTGGATTAATTGTGAAGCTTATATTATGTTGATCTGGTCGTAACCAATAACGAGGTACAGTATTGGAGAAATCCGGATTGGACTGCGTAGTGAAAGTTATAGGAATCCACCATTTAATTTTATTTTTAGTTTCACCATAATGCCGGACATATGTTTGTGATATTGTTACTTCGCCAGTTTCGTAATTTCGCTCCACGTGTACAAAAGGATAGCGTTCTTGATTCATCCAAGTATCCATCACTTCTTTTATTCTGTAATCTTCGTGCGGTACATAAGATTCGTCTAGAGCACTTTGCATGGCGCTCCACAAATCGTCCGGAGTAGCCGAACTAAACTGACTATAAATTTAACAAACATAAGGTAATGTATATTGATTATTAAAAGATCTAAGCTAGTAATGTTTGTAAGTTTAATGTAATTGGATTTATAAATACATATATATATATAAAAACTTATAATACAATTTAAAATTCAATTATAATTTAATAAAAACATGAAAGACTCTATTCATAATATGTTTTTATCATTTTAGCAATTATTCTTATATATATAATATTACTGTATATTATGTTATAGAATTTCAGATATAAAAATGCGTATTTTTCCATAAAAGCGTATTGTAAATGCGGATCAAAGTGTACAGCCTACAATTAAATAACAATATAATATCGAGCACCAAATATTAGAACTATTATTATAGTTATAATATTTAAAATATGTAATACATATATGTATGATATATTACCTATAAATTATAATAATATAATGCTACACATTAGAGAGACACACTTACTGCTTGGTCAAATATGTAATGAGACCCATTCGAAATACCTCATTGGTAATTGTATTTTGTAACATGCGTAATAAAACTGATGCTGCGGTAATACACATAAAACATCAATTAATATAATACATTTAAACTACATACAAATTTAATATATGTGTAAATATGCATTAAAGAAGAATTTATTTGTTATTAGCTTTATCTTTTTTTTATTACTGTAAACATTAACAAATCTATAAACAGCAATTTAATTTTATTTACATAATTTTACCTTTTTTATAAACAAGAGGATTCAATGAGTTATCTTCAAAAGTACTGCCAAATTTCATTGTGACAAAATTTAATGAGCCTGTATCTTGAAGAAGACATTGCTGTATTCTCTGAATCATAAATAGTTTCGTCGTATGCCTATAATTTTTGAAAATCTGTAGAAGAAAGAATTTCAATGTGATTGAATATCGAAATTTCCGAAAGAAGCTTGTATTTTATTAAAAATAAACTGTAGTTTGTTTGTTTTTTTATAAAAACATAGCTATTTTACATTTTATTACATACATTGACATATCCAGAATTTTTTTCGTAGAGGGGGGGATGGTTTATTTATCACTCATAAATAGCATATATCTTACAATAACGAATTGCTTTATTTTAAAGCTTAGAATGTCTTTTTTTTCTAAGATTCTAATTTTGAAAAAAATATTAAATGTAAATCATAACTTTTCTTTTCCTGAAAGTTATGGTTATGATTTACAAAATTTATAAAATACGGTAATCCAAAACAAAATATTATAGTAGTTGTGAATGGAGTACGTATTAATTTATCAGAGCAGGTTTTGCTTTTTAGTTCAAAAACCTTGCGAAAATTTTCTTTACGTGTCGGATACTCTATCAAAAGCTCTAACGAAAATTCTAGGAATTATGTACATAATCGTAACGGGAGAAATAATATTTTATAAAATAACAAAAAATTTACTCAGAGTAAAAAATGATGTTATATTTTTTATGAAGAACGAAAAAATAAATAAAACCTTTCGGGGGAGGATTTGAATTAATTAAATCCCCCACATCCCCTACGCCCATGATTACACCTAAATTATGATATTAATTTCATGACGAACCGTTTTAAAGAAGAGCATACCTACAGTTTAATTATCTATAAAAGTTTGTTACAGAGTATTTAAAATAAAAATGTAAGTAAGATATAAAAATTCAAAATATTGAATTTTATTATTTTATTAAATTCTAAAATCTCTTCTTATTTTATTAAATTCTGTGGTGGATGCAGAGAATAAAATATTTTCGAATTCCGTTCTGAAATGATTACATTCTTACGATTCCTAAATATAAAGATAATGTTAAAATATAAAAAAATTAAAATAATAAATCTTAAATTCAACGACCACAAAAAGCAAATATTTTCAATTTTCATAATTCTATTAAAATATTTTTATAATTTATTTCAAGGCGCTTTACACACATTTCATAATTTTACATTAGAGCACGCGTTAATTCCATCTTATATTTTACGAAAGTATATAGAGTTTTTAATTGTATTTAATTGATATTATTCTAATCTTAGATTAAAATAACTAAGTATTCCAAAATCCTTTTTTCAATAAGCATCTTGCATTATACATAATAAAATTCAATAACCTTGTCAATTATGTATGTTTGAAAGAACGAAGCAAGTCCTTTACTTAACCACAGATAGGGCCACCAAGATGGAGTGACTAAGTTGCCAAACCATTGATGTGCAAGTTTGTGTGCTATTGTCAACGCTATTTCTGTTGTCCGATATGTTGGATCGCTGCTGTTATCGTAGATAATTTTTGATTCACTAAAAGACACAATATTACATGATATAATTATGTAAAATATTTCTGAATATCAGTCAAATGTTTTCCTGAGTAATTACAGCGTAATTACGTTATTCATAATATTTTTACGTAAATATTTCACATATTTGAAATATATATATATATATTTCAAATATGTACATATATATGTATATAAATATATATGTATAGGGTTGGGGAGTAAATAACGCTGGTAGTTTTATCGTTACTTTTTGTAAAAACAATTTGATAGTAACGTTGCAATTTTATGTCGATAAAGATAACTGTAACTGAAAGTTATAAAATTGAGAAAGTCATTTTTGAGAAGTAGCTTATCATTATTAAACGTTATTTGTTGAAAAAAAGTAACTCATTACTTGTATAATGCATCAATGCGTTACTGTTACATATACTTTAGCTCGTTACAAATAATGAGTTACCTTCTTTTAACAAATAACTTTTTTCAATAAATAACGCGTAATGGTAACAAGCTATTTTTTTCATAAGTGTCTTTATCTTTGACTTTCAGTTAGTTATCATCATCAAAAATTACAATGATATTATCAAAACGTTATAATAAAAAGTAACGACAGAAGTAAAGGCGCTATTCATCCCTGTATGTATAATATATAAATATATGTTTATACAAATCCAAACTTATATACAGGTTACAAACTATATATACATATAAGTTTTGGCCAATCGCTTTTGTATAGATAAAGCAGACTAAACTGAGTCGAAAAGTTCTCTACCATTTTACAATTTTCGCAATAGTTAACAAGATATTAATTATTAAAAATTGCCAAATATCTTGAATAATTTTTTACTCAAATACTATCAATTTTACAGAAAAACTGCAAGAGACAAAAATTATTTATTTCTCATATTATATCTCATAGAACTATATACATTTTTTTAGAATTTTTCATCAACTGTTTTGTACTACATTTTCTTATTTTTATCAACATGAGAAAATACGGTATTAAAAAATTCTTTAAAAATTCTTAAAAAATTCTCAGAACTTTATAAGAAGAAAATTAATGATTTTTGCCTCTTGCAGTTTTTCTGTAAAGTTGATAGTATTAGATTAAAAAATTATTCGAGATCAATATTTGGCAATTTTTAGAAATTAATATCTTGTTAACTATTGCAAAAATTGTAAGAAACATGGTAGAGGACTTTTCGACTCAGTTTAGTCCGCTCTGTCTATACAAAAGCGATTGGCCAAAACTTACAGGACACCTTGTATATATTATGTTTGGACAATTCAAATATTCAAGCACGTATTTTTTTGTTATCTGTGAGATGCGCACCGCGCACGTATCATAAATTACTAAATTTTGAATGCTAGAATTAACATTGAGTAGCTTTATAATAGCTTTATAAATTTTTTATGAACTGCATATATATTACTCATAAGTGATGAGGCCCCAATTTTCCATGCCGTCGACTACAAACTCTGGTATCAAGACGTAATCCATTTTGGGTACCTTCTGGGAACTATTCGTATATTTAATCAAGTATTTTACAACCTTTTTAGTAATATTGTGTGCCAATGTTACTTTCGATGTTAAAGATTTACACCATATATTGATGTTATCTTTCGCGTTGGGAACTTTGACGAGATTGGACATCACAATCGCCACAATATAAGTGGACATTATAGGTGTGGTCTTGAAATTTGTACGTATCATGTCTTTTTGTTCCAAGAATTTCTTTTGTATTGGCATATTTGACAGTACACTGTACTTCCGATGATGCAATACGGAGATGTTGAAGGTGGCTTTTAATGCTGGCTCGTCCCAACATGGAAACATTCGTTTGGCGCCATTTGGCTCGAAATGTGTTACAGCTAACCACTTGCTGTTTAATAAAATGTCTTAAATGATAACAAATTTTTTACTTATATCCTCTAATATAAAAATTTAATAAAGACTAATTACTGTTTATTTTGTCATTTGTATTATTAGATGTAATACAAATTTTAACAATATAGCAAAAATTGAGATACTGTCCGGGAAAAAATTTTATGTGTATGTGTGTGTGTATGTGTGTGCATTTAGACATATTTTATATACAATACATATAATTATATATAATTGTAAAATATATCCATAATTATATATGAAACATTTTTTCCTGGATGCATATCTGTGCCGTTTTAATTTATTTGAAATTGAAGTTACCGTTCAAAGTATTAAAACGTGCATTATATTTTAATGGATATATACATATATGTATATTATAATTATATTTCATCAAAAAAACTTTTTAAGTGTAGGTAGAAACAAATGATAGAAGCAAAAGAAAATAGTAACAAAAATTGTCTATGGTTGCGTTCAGCAGAGAAAATTAATCAGTTAGCGCTTAGTGATTCTTTAATAAGATTGGTTCCTACATTAGATTTTGTGAAGAACTAAAGATAAGAACCATAAACTGATTAGTTTTCTTGCTAAACGCAGTCATTATGTTTTCATGTTTCAATATTTACTTACGTGTTTTCTTTATAAGTTGTGTACGAAAATTTCATAAAACCCTGTTTTTGAGAAGGATTTGATAAATTACCGGAAAATTTCATATTCAGGATGTACAGACCGGGCGATAATACGTCATTAAAATCCAGTGTTAAAATGTTGGTTGTTACATTGTAAATATGTTTCATCGGTTTATAAACCGTACTGTTGTCATTAATCAATGTTGTCGCCGTTTCATTTATTTTTAATTCTCTTGAATGTAAGCTTATTTTTGATGATACATAACGAATTTCGATATTGACACTGGATTCACCGTAAAAAGTAAAATTGCCTTCGGCAAGATACGGTGTCAGACTGATGTTATAGTGGACTGGTATCGTGTTATTCGGTAATCGTTTAATAATTTCTCTAATTTGACCGTTGCAAAGAATCGTTCCGATGGTCAATATTAGGCCAATATTTAATAACAACTTTAGAAATTCCATATCGAATCCCTCTTTTTACGTACCTGCGATCGTTCATTAAAAAAAAAATAAAAAAATACAAAGTTATTGTGGTTTAACATAAATTTTTACATAAAAATGAAAAGAATTGGAAAACATAAATTTTGCACTTTTTTATTGTAAGAATCATACGTATTTAATATCTGTTGAGTATATTTTGATGTACTTATAATTAATTTATCTTGTTCTTTTTTTTTATAAGATTTTTCAAATAAATTAATTTATTCCATTTAAAAGATAATTTTAGATATTTAAGTAGCATTATTTACATTTGTCCGTAAAGAATATTTGCTATCAAAGTTAAATAACATGAACACATTGTTGTTATATAATATTTGAATTGTTTAACCATTGGTTAGAGCAATTATTAAAAAGGAAGGTTTTGCTCTCGGGAATTATAAGATTGAATCTTAGAATTATAATTGTTATTTCTCAGTTTCCAAATCAATTCAAAAGTAAAAATAAATAATTAATTAATTTATTTCGTAAACAAATTATTAATGGAATTGTCCACAATAAAAAATAGTTTAAAACTTTTATTAATTTGTTATTTTTACACGTGATATTTATCTGAATATTTTCCTTTTATCATTTTTGTGGAGTATTCCTCAAATATGTGTGTGTGTGTGTGTGTGTGTGTGTGTGTGTGTGTGTGCGCGTGTGCGTGTGCGTGCGTGCGTGCGTGTGTGATATACAGGATAGAAATAATCGATCATTTGAAATATCTCGCTTATTTTTGATGATATAAAATAATATTTTAATCTTTCTCTCTCTCTCAAAAGTAGAAGTATCTCGTGGGGAACGTATTTTGATCATATTGTTTTTTTTTCTAGGTAGAGGCGCCAAAAAGATATGTAGATTACGTACACTTTTTTAAATCGAGTTGTATGATTTTTTTTACACAATA
This sequence comes from Trachymyrmex cornetzi, assembly GCF_001594075.2. Taxonomy (NCBI): domain Eukaryota; kingdom Metazoa; phylum Arthropoda; class Insecta; order Hymenoptera; family Formicidae; genus Trachymyrmex; species Trachymyrmex cornetzi. The sequence continues at coordinate 1,501,993 of NW_017299882.1, read as the reverse complement.
TGATACCTCTAATTATTCTACATGTAAAAGTAAATATTAAGGTATATGATATTAAAGTAATATTAAAAAACCAATAGTTGATGAGATATTTTACACTTTATTCTGGCACATATTGACATAAAATGTTAAATAACTCATAAACTATTAACTTTTTGATAATCGTTCGTTAACACTTTTATGAACAGAATAATGAGATAAAGCAGTTGGTGTAAAGAAAACACATATTTAGTTGCTTTAAAAAAATATGTATGTAAAATGGATAATTTTCTAAATAAGCAATTATGTTTTCTTTCCACCAACTAATTCATCTTATTGCTCTGTTCATGAAAGTATTATGGTACGATTATCTCGAAAAGTTAATAGTTTACGAGATATTTAATATTTTATGCCAACATGTGACAGAATAAAGTATAAAATATCTCGTAAACTATTTGTTTTTTATTATCATTACCTTAATACTTTTATGTGCAGAATAATTAGAGCAATCATATTGTGTAAAAAAAAAATCATATAAATCCATTTAAAAAACTGAAGGTAACCTTCATATCTTCTTGACCTCCATCTAAAAATAAAACAACATGACCAAAATACGTCTCCCTCAAAACACTTCCACTTTCATATATTTAAAACATTTTTTTATATCATCAAAAATAAGCAAGATATTTTATATGGTCGATTTAAGTAGACCACCTTGTATATAAAAATTCTTAATGTATGAAAAATAAGTTCTCGAAGAAATGAAATTAAACTTAGTCGTATTCTATTTTATGAAATGATTGGAGTTATATTTCACATATTTTTCATAACTTTAATGATGGATAGACATTAATTAAATTATTATTTTTTAACGACTTACTTTGTATGTTACACCTTCGTGCAGATAAAAATAGAATTGACTCGCATTAATTGTAATTAATTAATTACAACTGTCGATTTTTGAATATCGCAAATACTTCAGCATAACTGCGCGATTGTCGTCTTATCACCTCGAAAGATTCCCAAATAATGACTACAATGTCTCTGACGCTATTGTAAATACGTCGTACGTGTCAATATAAAGACTACCTTTACCAAATTTTGAACTGTGTATTTTTGTTTTCAACAACGCATGTTGAAACTTATAAGGCGGTATTAATAAATTATGATCGGATCTTGTATTTAGGACCATCTCTACAGTTTTAAGATGTCATGAATAAATCAGAAGGCTGCATTACTTAGCAGCTTAAGAAATTATTTAAGACGATCTTAAAATAAGAACCGATTCTGAATACCGGTATGAATAAAGTCCTCGACAAAAAAACGTTACGAAAAATTGAAAATGAGAAGCTCTACATAAAGAAATTCAACAATAATAATAAATATTTGATAAAAATAAAAATAACATAACAAGATTACATGCTATAGTTCATTGGCACCCCAAGTATCACAAAAATTAATTTTTATTACGAAATTCTAAAGTTCTCGAAGAATTCTACAGTTCCTGATAGGTTTCAGCGACAGTTCCGGCCTGTAAGTATTTTTAAACAATTTTTTAAAGTGAGAGCCAGCACCCCACCGCAAGAGTAAAGTACCGCGTAACGATCAGTTCTCGCCGACTTTTTGCTATTTTCCTATTGTTTTGCAATAATTTCAACGCTTTCTAGAGGTTTTTATCAATGTTCCTATTTTTAAAACAGTCACTGGTATGCGTAAACTATCAAGGACTGCCATAAAACGATAGGGACTATCGGCATCGCATACTTATAAAAAATATGCTACCTACAGTCAGATTAAAAAGTTATTTAATGATACGTAAGGGCGAGAACTTTATGCGAGACATATTGAAAGCGTTAGAACTGAAATATTGTTTAGGCGTTCCATTACATGGTATTTTACTGTTGTGGTGCGGTGCTGACTCTGACATTAAAAAATTCTTTAAAAATACTTAGAGACCAAAACTCTGTGCAAAACCTACAGAAAACGTTAGAACTATCGTAGAACTGTAGGAAAATAGCAAAAAGTCGGCGGGAACTGGCTGTTACGTGGTACTTTACTCTTGTAGTGGGGTATTGGCTCTGACATTAAAAAATTATTTAAAAATACGTAGAGACCAGAACTCTGTGCAAAACCTACAGAAAGCGTTAGAACTATTGTAGAACTGTAGTAAAATAGCAAAAAGCGAGAACTGACCGTTACGCGGTACTTTACTCTTGCGGTGGGGTGCTGGCTCTCACTTTAAAAAATTGTTTAAAAATACTTAGAGGCCGGAACTGTCGCTGAAACCTATCAGGAACTGTAGAACTCTTCGAGAACTTTAGAATTTCGTGATAAAAATTAATTTTTGCGATACTTGGGGTGTCAAGTTGGCACCCCATTTATAAAATTTTTTTTTTTTTTAGCTAAATCAGCGGAACTATTGTTAAAACTTAGCAGGAACTGTAAAACTGTTGTGGGTGCAAACGGAACTGTGTATAAAATATCGATTTTTTTCAAAATGGGGTGCCAACTTCACACCGACTGGTATTTGTGCATATGTTTGATATATAACTTTCTCCCGAAAGTTGCAGCTGTTGCCGATCAATGCTTTACGGAAATATTCTTGTAAATAAACTTCATTTTCTTCTTCTGAGAAGTTAATTTGTTTAAAATGGGAAATGTGCAAATGTAAGCAAAAAAATTAAAGTTATGAATACTATAAAATTATCTATAGAAATGTTTTTATTGTATATAATAATAACTATTGTTTAAATGAAAATACCTTTATTATTTAGCTGATTTTTTAATACATTATGACACACATTATTATTTCAAGTTTTCTATTCTAAATCAAACATCTATAAAGATAGTAATAATAATAATAATAATGGTATTAACTGTTTAGAAATTGTTATTAAATAGTTTCCCTAGATATACTATAAAAATATTGAAAAGTTTTAGAAAATCAAATTAAAATAATTTAAAAAATGTTTACAAGATGGTAGTAATAGATAAAAATAATATTATTACAAAATTCATATAGGGGTAAATATTTGTTTTGCATTACAGTTCATCTTTTTGATTAATCAGATCAATGATCGCTTAATGAAGTATTCTTTTCTGTATAAAAAAACCACTTCCTAACATACTGTACGATATTACTAAGTTGTTCCTTACGCTTTTCTGTCAATATTCGAATTTCATACAAAGTGTCTGGATCTTGATTAAAATTAGTTTCTGAGAATGTTTGTACCTGGAACAGATTAGTTCGAGATATTGAATAAATAATAATTCGTTTTCATATAGCGCAATTCGATACAATATGTAATTTTCAATTTAATATAATGTTAAGATGAATATACATATATGATGTATACAAATAATACATTTAATTTCTTAGATGCGAAAATAGGCATTATTTTTTATGCGTATATGTATATTATGTGTACATATATGCCGTAAAAAAAATTTCTTTTATTTAAGAAAGCCCTCCTCAAGAGAATCGAATGGTTTACTAAACCACGATAGAATGATTTTCTTGAAATTTTTTTTAGGTTTTTGTGGATTAGATCATCGGTTTAATATTGTATTAATTCGTGAATTAAACAAGTTCAGTTCATATTATTTTAAAGCACGTGCCTATTTTATACTATATTTTTATAATATGATTCTCCTTAAAAGTACAAAAATACAGTCTAAATATGCAAACACATAAAGTAATTATTAATATGAATATTAATTTATAAAAAATTAATATTATTAAATTACATAAAGTTGAATTAATTCATAATTCCGCCTGAGGAATAGTTTTTCATTTAAATCGCAACACAGAAAATTTCAATAATATTGCAACAACAATAATTTGCAATATTTCAACAATATTGCAATAATATTGCAATACTACAGCAATATTTTATAAAATATTCTGTGTTGTACGGGTTTTAAAACGCTATGGAAAGGTCAATAATTAGTATGTGAATAGTAAAATTACCTTGTCAATTTGTTCGTTAGAATAAACATTCTCAAGAATAAGTTCTATCGCTGCAGTTATAGTAAATAATCTATATAAAGACAAAATAATGTATAGAATTAATAAATTTTTATAATTATATAAAGAAAATAATAAAGGAAAGTCGTCGATACTGACATAGGTCTCTTAAAGTAACACCCCCTTATTTCTCAGAAACTAATGCACTTTATTAATACTAATAAAATCATAATCTGTTCAGCTAATTAAAGAAGTACAAACTCATAATTCATATATTTTTGGCTTATTTCTATACCAAATCAGCTAAAAACAAATCCTGTGAATCTAAGAAGAAAATTCTCACGGTGTTCTTTTGCAAATTGCGTAATTAAAATAGTAGTGACTGTATTATTGATAATATTATGTCATTTTAAATGTTTGTAGTTTCATAAATTAGTTTTCTTTACAGAATAGGATACATCTTTATTTATAGAATAGAAATGTTGGCATTATTGCCTATTATGTCAGTTTTGGAGCTCATTTTGTCAGACGCTCATTTTTGCATAACTTACGAAAAACTTAATTATTGCAAAATTGCGAACAGTATTATAAAAATTGCTTATACTATCTGATAGAAGATACTTTTTACTTTGTATTTATGTTTTTGAAGTTGTATTTTTACCTTTTGTTTAAGAAATATTATCTAAAAACAAAGTGATATGTCGGTATCGGTGATCTTCCCCTACTATAGTATACATTTACGAAGAGAAATATTAATACCTAGGTTTTATAATCCCAAAATTTTTTAATACGTAGTCACGGATTTTGTCATTGCGCGCATGCTTCTTAAGAACATCATTGAAAACAAGAGAATGCTCATTGTGAAATAATGAAGTGTCCAATGATATAATATTTAAATAATTGATAATGATATCAGGATCTTCAGCACAATTCAAATATTCTAATATATGTTTTTCGAATTTTTTATTTTTTAGATATAATTCCAACATTTTATTCCAAGTAGTCATATTGGCTGCCATCATACCAGTACAGTAGTACATAGATTGATCCTCATATAGAATTCTAAAATATATATCTATAATCAAAAACTGATACATACATTTAATACGTATAACGACTATCTATTTTACTAATTTTAAATTTTGTATTTTTACGTATACGTATTATTAAGCAACCTTATTTTGTAAAATGGAATTCCTGTTCTTCCAATCTTATAAGCAACGGCATATTTATTACATCGTTACATTATTAGAATAAGAATGGGGATTCACAAGAGAATCAGTTACTTTTTAATAGTTAAATAGTTGCTTTTCATTTACACCGATTCTCAAATAATTCTCACTTATGACGTCATAATTCAGTTGAATGCACATTCCTTTTGCATTCTGATAAGTGAGATTCAACTGAGTTTTTACCTACAATTTGCACACAAGATCGAGACCGTGTGTTTTAGTGAGACTCCTAACAGCACAAAAGTTGTAGCAATATTACACGTTGCAGCATTGTTGCAGTAATATCGCTGCAAGTTTTGTGCTGTTGGAGTCATGTAAACTCACTTTAAAAATGAGGTTATAATCCTGTGTTGTCATGTGTAAGTTTTACTAAAGTATAAACCAAGTAATAACGTCATTAATCTGAGTACGAAATACTTAGCTTACTTCGGGCTCAATTTCACTTGTATGTAAATGGAAAGCAACTAATATATCCATATACATACGCACACGCGTACACACACACACACACACACACACACACACACACACACACAGAAATACAATTTACGAGACAATCGTGAGTATAAGAAATTTACTTGTGAGTTTCAGGATGCACGAGATGTTCACTTAATTTAAGTGCGGTAATTTTCTTGCATTCCTCGTGACCAAGAGTACATGCCCATTTTAAGACGCTTAGCCTTGTCAGTTTTGTGACAGCATCATCATTAGGATTGTCTATGTATCCTACATAGTGAAGAAGTCTCTCAAGGAGTTGCACTAAACGTACCTAATAGAAATTGTAAATTAATGTATTTATTTTATATTGGTTCTTTATGGAAATACATAAACTACATATAAAAATATACATATATAATTTCGTTTTATAAAATAAATTCAATAATTGATGTATGTATACGACCTCATAGCGTAAAAAAAAAATATATATATATATATACAAGATGTTCCGTTTTAATTGCCACACTAAAATATCTCGAGAAGGAGACGTGGGATTAAAAAGTTTCAGACGAAAGTTTCAATAAAATAAAAAATATTTTATTATAGTGTTTTGAAAAGCTTTCGAGGTAAGTTACGAGAATATACAATGGAAAATAAGGAGTCCTTTTTAAAAAATTCAAAGTGACCTTGCTCTGATCTTGACAACGTTACCCAAGGTCATATCTATGATACCATCTTATGTCCCTCTCAAAATCATATAACTTTTGTCTGAAACTTTTTTTTCCAAATTGGACTGGCCTGGTTGTTTCCTTTATAATTGTATATAGAATTCTTTGTATAATTGTTGTTCTTTAATATATATTTATATTTTTTTTTAATACTATGAACCTTCGCTATAATATGAAAATGTCAAGTACAAAAAAAAATCGTAGTTTTAATTATAATATATAATATATTACATGCAAATAACAATATTTTTATATGTGTATACTTTTAAAAAAATTCGCAAATTTTATTTGAGAATATAACCAATTTGTGATAAATTAAGATATCCGCATTGCAACTTTATATAACTTGGATTGAAAAATCTACCTTAATATGATAGAACTCTTGTAGTAAAAGAATGTTTGGCGAAATACTTTCTATCATTTGAAATAATGGTAGCCATGGCGCATATTCTCTTTCTTTAGAGAGATAACTTATCAGATCAACGAATAAATTCCCGTTTATTCGATCAGCAAACACCATAGCAAGCAAATCAATCATGATTTGAGCACGATTAAGAACATGTATATTTTTATATTCTTTACTATTTAAATAATGTGAAATTTTTTGATAATTCTTGCTATCGTAACTAACACGATAATATCCTGTTAAATTTTTATTACATACATTATTAAATCCTTTTAATTGAATTTATGAAGATATATTTTTACATATTAAAAATTATTTTGCATTAATTAATGTTTGGCGAAATTTAGAAAATTCAATCAAATTTCCATTAAACTTAAACTTTTTTATAAATAAAAAGATACATAAATGCATTGAATGATGTAAAACTTTTGTAATGATAGACAAATAAAATAAATAAACGAAGCGTAAGTTGATTCATACTTACCAGTTTGTTGTAAATTGACAATAATCCAATCATTTGGATTAATTGTAAAGCTTATATTATGTTGATCTGGTCGTAACCAATAACGAGGTACAGTATTGGAAAAATCCGGATTGGATTGCGTAGCGAAAGTTATAGGAATCCACCATTTAGTTATAGTTTTAGTAATCTCATTAAATAGTCGGACAGGTGTTTGTGATATTGTCACTTCGCCAGTTTCGTAATTTCTTGCCACGTCTACAAAAGGATAACGTCCTTGGTTCATCCAAGTATCCATCACTTCTTTTATTCTATAATCTTTGTGTGGGACATCAGATTCATCTAGAGCACTTTGCATGGCGCTCCACAAATCATCTGGACTGGCCGAACTAAATTGACTAAATTTGAAAAATGACAATTGTCAGTCGTTGCAGTCATATATCGAAGAATATACATTGACTATTAAAGAATCTGTACGGATATTAATGTGCAATTGAATATACATACATATATATATATATATATACATGTAAAAAAAACTTCAAATAAAACTTAAAAAACTATAACTTAAATTGAATTATAACTAAATAAGAAGTAAGAAACGTATAATTTATAATTGAATAGTAATGAGATATTGAGCATTTAAATTCAAATTTCTGTCATATTATATTTTTCAATATATATACAAGTACTTATTACATCCATATACTTAATATTGTGATGTATAATAATTTCAGACTACATTATACACTTACTGCGTGGTTAAATACGTAATGAGACCTTTTCTAAATACCTCATCAGTAATTGTATTATGTAACATGCGCAATAAAACTGGCGCTATGATAATAAACATAAAAAATGTCAATTAATAATAATTAATACATTCAAAGTACATATGAAATTAATATCTGTTATATGTAAATAGTACACTAAAGAAGAATTTGCTATTAGCTTTCTGTTTTATCTTTTATTTTGTATAACTATGCATTAAAGAATTTGTGAATAATAATTTAATTTTATTTACATAATCTACCTTTTTTATAAACTTCTACAGAAAACAGCTCCTTTTCGAAAGTATCGTCAAGTTTCAATGTGACAGAATTCATTGAACCTATATCTCGAAGAAAACATTGCTGTATTGTCCGAATTAGAAGAAAATCTATCAACCGCGAATCTTGGAAAATCTGAAATAAGAAATGTTTCGCTGTGACTAAATATTAAAAATTCGAAGAGAAACTCGCATTAGAAATACAAAACTAGTTTATTTACCATTTCCACAAAAATACTATTCTACATTTCATTACACCGAATTGTATAAACACTTTCAGATCGAATCTTTTTCAAGAAGAGCATACCTAATTTAATTATTTTTAAAAGTTTTTTGGAGATTACTTAATATGAAAACACAAAATTAAGATATGAAAATTCAAAATGTTAAATTTTATTAGTGCAGAAAATAAAATATTTTTGAATTTTAATGAAAATATTAGCGTTCTTACGATTTTTGATAAAAAAAAGTTAAAATAGTAAATCTTCAATAGATAAATAGAAAAAAAACGAACGATTTTTAATTTCCAATAAGAATTTTTATTTAAATGTTTATATAATTATTTTAAAAAACGCACATTTTTTTATAATTCTAAATTAAAGCATGTCCTATTTTTTATTCAGTTCCTCTTGAAAATATAGTATTTAATTGCATTTAATTAGCATTACTTTAAGAAGTACTTCAACACCTTTTCTTTATAATAACAATTTAAGATTAATAATAATTGAGTAACCTTGTTTGTTATGTACATTTCGAAGAACGCAGCAAGTCCCTCGCTTAACCACAGATAAGACCACCAAGATGGAGTCACCAAATTGCCAAACCATTGATGTGCAAGTTCGTGTGATACTATCAACGCTATTTCTGTTTTCCGATATATTGGATCGCTGTCATCGTAGATAATTTTTAATTCACTAAAAAGACACAACGTTACATGATATAATTATGTAAAATATTTCTGAATATGCAGTTCGAATGTTTTCCGAGTAATTATATTATTCATAATGTTCATTTGCGAATAACTCAGTTTGGTTGTTTTCTTTTCATATACATAATGTAAAATATTTATGGGAGTGAAAAAAAGGAGGAAATGTAATGTATTAAATACGTTAACTATTTATAACAATCTAAGCATGACAACTTGTATTTTTGAATATTTATGAGGTAAGCATATGTTTTAAATTTCTAAGCTTTGAATGCTGAACGTAACGTTGATTAGCGCGTTATAATAGCTTAATTAATTTTTTTAATTAGAAATATTACTGATAAATGATGAGTCCCCAATTTTCCATGCCACTAATTGTAAAATTCGGTAACAAGAAGTGGTCCATTTTCGGTACTTTCTGAGAACTATTGGTATATTCAATTAAGAACTCTACGGCCTTTTCAGTAATACTGTGTGCGAATTTTACTTTCGACGTCAAAGACGACTTGCACCACATATTGATCGTCTCGTTTGCATTGGGAACGCGGACAAAATCGGACATTACAATCGCTACGATATAAGTAGACATTATAGGAGTGATGTCAAAGTGTGTCTGCATCATGCCATCTTGTTCTAAAAATTGCTCTCGTATTGGCATATTCGACAATACGCCATACTTTTGATGATGCTTTACAGAAATGTTGAAGGTGGCTTTTAATGCTGGCTCGTCCCAACATGGAAATGTTCGTCTGGCGTAATACGGCTCAAAATACGTTGCAGCTAACCATTTACTGTTGGATAAGTATATTACTTTTAAATGATAGAAAATTTGTTACTTATGTCGACTAACATAAGAATTTAATTAACTTAATTATTGTTTATTGTTATCTATCTTTATTATACAAATTTTGTTGAACGTAAAAATCGAAATGCCGCATAACTATATGTCGTTTTGTTTGAAATTGAAGTTGCCCTTTTAAATATTACAATATGTATGAATTTTATATACATATATGCGTATTGTATATGCACATATATACAATAATTATATATATATATATATAATTATATTTTCTCTGAAGAGCTTCTGAAGTGTTGTAACAATGATAAAAACAAATGAAGATAGTAACAAAAAACTTTTTGCAAATAATATATTTTATATATTTTAATATTTACTTACGTGTCGTTTCCTTTACCAATTGTGTATGGAAATTTCATAAAACCTCCTCGTTGAGATACAGGTAATAGATTACCAGAAAATTTCATGTTTAAGATGTAAAGACCGGGTAATAATACATTGTTGAAATTCAATGTCAAAATATTCGTTACATTATTATGAATATGTTTCATCGGTTTATAAAGCGTATCTTTATCATTAATCAATGTTGTCGCTGTTTCATTTATTTCTAAATTTCTCGAATGTAAGCTTATTTTTGACGATCTATAAAGAATCTCGATATTGACATTGGATTCACCGTGAAAAGTAAAGTTGCCTTCTTCGAGATACAGTTTCAGATTGATGTTATAATGACTAGGTATCGTGTTGTTGGGTAAACGATCAATAATTTGTAAATTATTATCGATGCAAGAAACCGGTCTTGTGATCAATATTACGCCAATATTTAATAACAATTTTAGGAATCTCATGATCTCGATTCTTTCTTTACTTATAATCTACAATTTTTCGTTAAATGTGAAATAAATATAATATTGTATAATAAAGTTTAAAGTTATTGTAATTTATTGTTAATTTTTATACAATATTTAAAAAAATAAAAAAAAAACTTTTGCAACTTTTATTAATAGAATTATGTGTATAATATCTACTTTGGGAAAATTATGAATATTTTTTTACATTTGATATTGTGAAGGTATAATATTTTAATGCACTCGTAATTAATTAATCTTATTGTTCTTATTTCCATAGAATTATCTTTTGAAAAAGAAATATATTTAATCTAAAAGATAATTTTAAACATCTAAATAATTTTTTTATATTTGACTTCATAGAATATTTGTCATCAAAAATAAAAAATGTAAACACATAATGTCAATATGGGAAAGAATTATTTATGGTCTAGTCACCTCAAGTGCTCTTGTTTAATTCTGTGTGATTTTATATACGTAAGAGTAACGAATTATTAAATTGCTAATCAATTTAACTCGTCATATTACCTACTGCGGTAGTTCAGTAAAGTTGCATTTCAAGACTGAAAACTTATTTCAGTGCGCAGTTTAAAGGACTACATACTTATATAAATTCACACAGAATTATGTAACCACTTATTCAAAGAACGAAAAGTTTAAATCCATTTCTTGTTTCGATTATTTGACTATTCTAACATATTTTTGTCTAATATCTAAAACACATTATTAATGAAATTCAATATAGTAAACGCATTTTAAAACTCTTACTGATCTATTATTTTTGTGTATGAGTGTTTATCTTAATCCTTTTTTTGTATCGTTTCTAAAGAAATATTCCTCAAACACAGATATATAAAAGATTAAATATATGAAACAGTTCAAATTATTTTAAGGAAAGAAAATAAAAAACTTTTTTCATTATATATTAGATTGTTTCTATCTATTTACCAATAATAGTAATAATCTGAATTTTAGTTTAATTAAATATTTTTTCGTTTATACAACTCTATATGTGTGAAGATTATTTTGAAATTATATTAAATATCTCGTTTTTTAGCTTTCATTATTAATTGTAATATATATAATAGGGGCAGGAATATGTCGATTTATCAAAAAATATATTAACTATAAAAATTTACAAATAGTGAGTAGAGAATCTCGAAGAAACAGATTTAAATTTAATCGTACTTTGTCTTTTAAAATTATTTGAATTATGTTTTATGTATTCTTTTTATACAACGTGCGAGGGATAAACATCCATTAAATTATTTTTAACGACTTACGTTGTATATTACACCTTCGTGCAGATCAAAATATAGTTGATTCAAAGTAACTATAGTTGATTAATTATAGTTCTCGATTTTTTAATATTAGAAGCACGTCAGCGTAATTGCGATGTCGTCAGGTCGTCTTGACATCTTGATTCCGAATGAACATGTACAATGTTTCTGATGCTGTAAATATGTCGTAAGGTCAATATAAAAGGTAAACTTTACCAAATGTTGAACTGTCAATTTTTTGTTTTTGATAACAAATATTGAGACTCATCGAGTTATAAACAATTAAAAATAAGAAGCTTTCCATAGAGAAACTATAATGATGATAATTTAATAAATATTAAAAGTAAATTTATAAGATTATTTTCGACAGTGTATCTTCAGTAGATCTTATTTTTACAGCAGAAATTTAATATTCACAATTACATAAATCCAGAGACACGGTAGTGGCTCGGCGCTAAGAATATAATATACACATGCATATAATGAGAATAGGAAAACTGATATATATTTTCAGATTTTTTGCGATATTTTTAACAATTAGAAATAATTGATTCAAATAATTAGAACAATTGAATAGAAAAATAGATTTAATAATAATCATGCTGTACGATTATAAGATAAAGATATTGGTTTTTTTCATAATCAAAATTTTTTTCCGAATAATATATAACTAATTAAAAAACGTATGCTGCTAAAATCATCGTATTATATTATAAGCATCTGATTTCAGAAATGCTTTACCTAAAACTACAATAAAATAAATTCAGCCTAAATAGCTTTCTATATCATAAAATTCGCGTTTAAAAAAAATAAATAACTGTTTACAATAATCAATAATTTATCTAATATATTGAGCATTGATACAATTAATTATTTATATTTAAAAAAATAGATTTAACTATGAGAAAATAAGGAATTATTTTCAGATTTTACAAAAACAAAATGAAATTTTGTGAAATGTCGAAAATTTCAGAAAATATTTTTATTATCTTCATTTAAATATATCGTTTTATTTAATTATCTTTTCTAATGTTCAAGAACAGAACGTTGCAGAAGAATAGCATACACATATGTTATTTTAAAATTTATTAAATATATTCAATAAATGCATCTCATAAAATATTACAATTGTATAAAGACAGTTTTTGTCGATTTTTCAAAAAATATCAATTATATACATATATCACATGGGTATCCAAACATTGGCATTATCTTCTTCAGTAAAGAAGAATTCAGAAGATTGGTCACACCAACACTATATATTATATAATCTTTTAGATATTATAATCTGGTAAAACATTTTTCATATAAGAACACATGAATATTTACAATTTTATTGTATATAAAATAATAAATTATACATTTGTATGGATAGAAAATATACAACAGAACGGAAATATATATATAGCCAATTTTATATATATTTATATATATTTTTATATGAAAAATTTGTTACCTGAAATGTGTAAAAGACTTATACATTATTTGTGCTATTGTTCTTTTTAAAATTTTCAAACTCATATATGTCTTATCTTAATTTTGGCAATTCAAAATAGTTAATGTATTAAGTACAACATAAAAAAATTTGAAGTTACATGTGCTATCAAATGCAATTTTGTATATTACATATAAAGAATTAATAATTTAATTTTTTTCTTGTTTATTTCCCAAAACTTGTCTGTGTATTTACAATGAATCGATTAATGCATTTGATTGCACATTTTATTATGCTTTATTTATTAAATTAATAAAACCTTTATCGTGATTATTACTATTACTATTACTATTATTATTATTATTATTATTATTATACCGCTTTGTTATATTAATGGCATTCTTAAAACGTTTTTAAATAAAATTTTAATCTAATAACAGGCACAATTCGTAATTATACTAAATTAACATACTTGTTATACATAATGTCTCTTTTTTTCTCTCATTAATCTCAATTATTATGCTTTTGTATTATGTATTAATATATAATACTTTTGTATTATATATTAATATATAATACTTTTGTATTATATATTATAGCTGCATCTCAAACAGATGGAATGTAATCTAATTTATATTAATAACTTTCTACAACATGTTTACACTAAGATCTCCTGTCACATAGAATACAATTATCTTCTACTGCAATATTCAATTATTTGAGCTGTTTCTATATTTTTATGAAGAAATATCCTTTCTCCATTGGTAAATACAGGTACACATTGAATCTTAAATTATATACAATTAAACATTTAAAGATTTTATGTAGAAGATTTTAGTGTACTACCCGAAGTATTTGCATCTTCTTTAGAAATATAATTTTTTGAATAGACTTTGTTTACTTATGATTATATCAAAAGATTTTGAACCACTAGTTACTATATAACCAATAACAAGTTTTAATTATATTCTGTTAGATAATTAAATATGTTGAACTTTGAAGATATATGCAATACTTATTAAGTAATAATGCCTATTACATTTGAATAAAATAAACTATATTTGAAGAACAAAAAACAGTTATAACTTATTTAGTTTATACTTTTAGAAAGTTAAGTTCAAATAAAAATAATATATAATTAATCTTCATTGTACTATAATACTCTTTATTTTTAAGAAAAACGTTAATTAAGTATTGTTATTAAGTATTGTTAAGAATTATTAATCTAAAGTGAATGTACTTATATCTTTAATTAAATTTAAATCGCATGTCGGTGAAAATCCGATCAGCCTTATCATAAGAGGCGATATAAAATATACAAATAGACAGAAATTTGAATACATCTATACGATATATATCAAAGTGATAAAAAGATCCACTTAGCCGTTTTTTGGTTCATCATAATATAAAAGCCGTATAATATAGAATTAAAAAATAAGAATCACCTTTTGCACATCTTGTTTGCATTGTAAAACAAATTACTAGAAATTTTTATTATTAATTTGCATCAAATTGCAATAAATTTTCAAAAACATTTATTCGTCAGAGCGCAAACTTATATCCACAACGCAGTTGGCATCATTCCTTCTACTGTTCCAGCAGCAGGTTTTAAATCTTCATTGCATAAGAAATTTAGTGGCAAATCGACCAAGTGCCCCTGAAAAAGTACACGTTTGATGTGATCAAACAATAAATCTATGCACAAGCATTTAAAATGCTTGACACTTACCTTTATATTCTCCACCATTTCTTGCGCTAATAATGGATCAGATATAGAGAGAGATACTTTTTCTTGATATTGTTTCAATATAGAGAAATTGACTGCTTTATCGGTGGGAATACAGTGAAATACTTCTTCATATATCTCTGTATTTTGTTTGCTTCTAGCGCACCACATGTTCTTGTAGAATGATCTTATAACGATGTCATCGATTTCGATATCTTCTTTAGTATTCAATACTCCTAGATGTTCGCGGAATAATTGTTTTCTCAAAGAAGAAGCAAATTTACCACAAGGAAAAGGTATATCATTCATACGTCCATCCTCAAACTCCTGGTCCTGTTTTGCAAATATTGATTAAGTTGATAAAAAAAAAACACAGTTTAATGATAAAATCAGGGGCTTGTTTTATAAACTAATATAAAGCAATACAATATAAATAAGACAAATGTAATGTAATATACAAATTATAAATTTCAACGTTCTTTTAAAAAATTTATGTTTATGTATGTATAATTTTACATAAAATAAAATAAGCTTGAAATATTATCGATGTTCTTATATATATATAAATAACATATTTTCATCATTGTTAAAAAAAAAGAAAATTATTTAAATTTTACGATAGTTATTTAAAGTGCATTCATCACTGATAGAAGTGAATTGTCTACCTGATTAGTTGTTACTCATATTATGGGTATAAAAAATATGATATGTCTTATCTCATCATATTACATATTTATTTGAAGTTATTAATAAATCTTTTGTACAGTAGCAAAAAATTTTCGTTAGTTATATATTAAAATCTATTTATATTGAAGATATAGGCATAATTTACACCACATATAATATGATAAATATACTCACGTGAATTATTACGGCTATTTCGCTGTCCCTTGTAGCAATCATACTTCTATCATTTATATTAGCTGACCCACAGATTACTGTGTTGTCATCTACTATCATTAGCTTACTATGAACATAGATAAGTTCCGTTACCAATGTACCATTTAACATAGAATGAGTCCTCAAGCCATGGAATGTGATGTACTCGCTGGGATCTTTTACACCTGCCTCCAACAACTGATTTAGAATAGCATCCTTTCCCCTGTTATTTCATCATATAAGAAAGAAATTTATGTGTCCCGCTTTTCTCTCAATTTATATTTAGTAAAATGATACAATACCTTGATATAGAATTATAATTCCAATGAGTTATCGCTCGTAATGCCGTGCCGCTTGGTCCTCCAACTTCTCCTTCAAAACCCGGCAACAACGGCATTACGACGAATACCCTGAACACCGCGCCTTCCCTGTGCGCTCTTAGGATTCTTTTCAATAATGTCTCACCAATTTGATTCTTTACGCCACCTTTGTCCATGGAGGCAAGTGTTATAAAAAATTGATTTTCTATGTATATATACCTACACATTTATTCAAGTTAGCAAAATGCTACATAGAATTATGGAATATATATACGAAATCTTACCTTTCCGCTTTACTAATCGTCTGAATATAAGCTTCTTGTATGCTCTGCTCTACAGTTTCTGGATCGAGAAAGCCAGCCGACCAAGAACTTACCGAACGCAATACTTGACACTTAACATTGTACTTGTTTGCCTCTTTAATGAACGGAGCGTAGCTCTTGCAGTCTTCGTATGATTTCGGTAATAAGTAAGGATAACACGAATTAAGATTTGCTTTTTCTAACTACAACAAATATCAGTTTTCAGCATCCTGTTTGAGTATTTGAATTTGAAATATTAACATATGTTATCAAAAATGTTATATATACCTTGACGGCATTCCAACGTTGTATAAAATGTCTAGCCACGTCTCTAGCGGCAGCGTTTTGCACTAAAACTCCTATATCGTGCCAGGGCATTCTAGGAGTAGTAGTTCTATCTACCAGATCCTGATAGGGCCTCTCAAGATCGTTAAAGTCTTTGACAATGAAGTTTGTGTAGTCTTTACCAAGCCATAATTTTGTTGTGGGTTGTACATTGCAGATATAATCCACTGTATCTTCAGATACTGATAAATCTATATTTTCATCGGTATCCGCTTCATGAGAAGTGTATACCATGTTAATTAATTCCTGTCTTTTCACTCTCACGGTGTTCTTCATTTTATCGACGGTTGTTTTGGCGACATCGAACAAATTCTTCCTTTGCATTTCAGGTGTATTACACTTAACACTGTCTCCCTTTTCTTGCAGCATAAAAAGTGAATTATCCGTTGACAATGTTGATAACATTAAATCCTTTTGTGTTTTTTCATCCATCATCGGTCTTTAAATATGAAACATGTTTACGTTTTTAATTTTAGTCCATATTTAACATTAATTAAATACTACTTACAATAAAGGCATGGATCTCGTGGTAGCCATAGCGATAGTATTCGTTGCTATTGCTAATGATAATAGCACATGTGTTTTTGTACAGCTCAATACCTTTTTACTGCTAGTATTAGTTAACTTATCTCTTGAGGGAATGTAAATACTCGATTGATGAATGGATTCTATAATTAACACACTATTAGTTGATAAAAAATGAATACTAAAAAATTTACATGACATTTACCTAAATCTGTCAATCTGTGTTCGTTGTTATCCCATCTGCCATAACATAAATCAATGCCACCGAGAAATGCTAGAGATTGATCAATAACTACGATCTTTTCGTGATGAGCCCAAAGAAATACACCTGCCCTTGCATGATCTGGATGTCTCAATACTTTTATATTTTCAGGACATTGTTCTACAAGTCTCTGCTTGCTATAGTAACTATTTATGCCTAAAGCGACTTCAATTTCTTTATATATTAATATAAATATTTTAACACCTTGATTCTGTAGAAAATATTTATAAGATATGAGGGCATTCTTGTATACATTAAACAATCTTAAATAACAATTTCTCGTTACTATTAATCAGTACGTTTAATTTAAATCTGTAACATTTGTATGTTTTGATAAAAATGTTATTAAACTATATAACATCTTAACTATACTCACTGCTTTTCTTTGTAAAATTTTATCCAGTCGCCAATAATCTCCATTAGACATTGGTCTTTTCATGTGAATTTCTGGTGAAAGCCACCAATCTGCGATAAAAATTTCTTCCTTGGCATTTTCCAGTGCATCAGCCACAGCAGACATATAATCAGCTCCATCCACGAACCAAGTCGCTGATATAGATGAACGATATGGAGCAAATGAGTTATGTGGATTCGTTTGTATAAAATCTTTGCCTGCACCAAAATTTAATCAATTAAGTATAGAATAGAGACATATACATTATATTTTTCGAGAGAAATCTTACCTTCTCTGTTACTAACTTCTTGTATAAATTCCATCCATTCCTTAGCTTTTCGTTTTGTCCAACACTTGATAACTATATGTCTACTGAGATTAGTAATTTGCATACCGCTTCGTGAACCTGTAGCATATACTCCAAGACTGATCCCAAAGCCATTATCCATCAAAATAACAGATTTTATTCTTCCATCTTGAGGATTAAGATATGCAACGAAAGTTTCTTTAACAACAAGGTGCCTCTTCTGCCACTTGCCACAAAGAGAGGTGCAGAGATAATTGCACTTGACGCAGTGTCCACATTTAAATAAGCCAAGAAAATTACATCTCGTTTTAGCACCTGATCCAGTCCGTTTCAAAATTGTACCTTCTTTTCCTTTCATCCCTAAGTCAGCCACAAAAGACAAATGTGATATATCCAAAAAATTGATCTGTAAATAAATGATGATGACATACCTCTTCAGATCAATCGTGTTATTAGTAAAAATTTACTTACAGTTTCAGAATGACGTCTGTAAATTTCTATGTTGAGTAAGTTGCTTAGATAATCCTCTAGTTCCTTTCTTCTATGATTTAATTGCTCATAAGGCACTAAAATGTCGGGTTTATTAGGAAATCTATAAAAGTAATTCTGATTATATTTATCTGATTTTCTGATTGTGAATACAAATCATAATGTATAATTTTCATACCTTGGTAAAGCATTTCTTCTGCCCTTTTTCTCATCCGCAGTTCTAAAACTTCTCAGACTGTTCCTCCTCTCCCTATGGCTTTTGGTAGGAAAAGGTATGTTCAAACTAGCACGATATATTTTCAATTGATTATGCAGATATTGAATATGTTTGTATCGCTTTTTAATAGTCCAAACGAAAGGTCCATGTCTAAACTCTATAGTATACAGATTTGGGTTCAAAGGATGTGTGGTCACACTACGTTCGTTATCTATGATTTTTACGTGCACTTCTTTACCAGGAATAAATACGTTGCGAGTTTGACTTTTGAATTTTGTCGATGTATTGTATATAACGGTGAAAGGTATTACATCACCAGGAGTTTCTACCAATATAGGGGAAAAAACATAACATAAAATTGGAAACCATAAACCTATTCTTTTTAGCTAAACTTCTTGCAAGGTTCATCTTTCCTCTTTCTTTTCACACTGGAGAGAAAAAGAGAAAAGAGGTAAGCTATACAAGAAGTTTAGCTAAAAAGAACAGATTTATATGAAATAAAAGTATGAGTATAAATTAAAAAAGTGCATATTCTTTTATAACACATAAATTATAAGAGTAAATATATATAAAATCACTATTAACAGAAAAAAACAATATTGAGGTCAAAACCAAACAAAAAACTGTTAGGAAATATGCAAGACACGTTACGTAGAATACAAATTCATACCTTTAGTATCTATGCATTCCGTGTCTTCCTTACGAATTCGTATCGTTTCGCCATTTTCATCAATCATTATTTCTATTGAATCGGGTACTTCTAAAGCGTCATCATACTCAGAATCTTGTGACATCGCACGGGTTATCCCTTGAGAAGCAATTTCAACCAATTCGATGGACATCTTTGGCAAGATTTCTGTAAAATTTTTATATCTTACGATGGAATTAAATGTAAACACACCTACCTATCATTAAAGACGCACAGTAGGTAATGTAAAAGTATTAAATATGGTCTTGATTATCAAGTTACTAAAGCAAGATAGGAGAAATTGAAAATAGCTTTGTTCAATTAAAGATTGATATAAAAAAAGATAGTAAGTATCTTAAGTGTATTGATAAAATACTAGATATCAGTCATATTGTAAAAATATCAGATAAGAAGAAAATACCAAAAATAAACAAAACAACTCCTTTTCCTTGAAGTTACTTGCGCAACAGTGTTTCTTTCAAAAGAAAAAGCCACGTATACTTACGTGATAATGCATGCTTATCTCAATTTCTGATAAAAACGTTACTTACCTCGTTTTAAGCAAGGCACGATTCTAGCCTAAAAATGTCCAGCATATCGAACATCATCGATATGTATCTCTCATCAGGTATTCATGCCAACTCGCACAATGCATCAATGCATTGTAACAACTGTCGCCGCCTTAAGAATGATCGCACGTTTCAAGCGATGATCATCGTGATCGCTGTTGGCTAAACACGCCGATTATGTTACATTACGCGATGATCCGGGACGGCGCAACATACGTTTAGTCATCGCGATGACCGCATGGCCAGCTGTTTCAGCTGCTCCAAACACGTATACCAGTCCGTATACTGTCATCGAGTGACGTTACGCTTTACGCTCTCTAACTGCGTTTCTCAAGACCCTCACACCAGGGACTCGGTCCGAAAAAATGTTTTCTTTATATCGGTTATGGTTTAATTTAAAAAATAGAGTAAGAAAAACTATTCAAGTTTCGGTTTTTTAATCTCAATGAAAAGAAAACAGGAACAATAATATAAAACGCTCAATTATTTGACAAAAAATTATTAAAAAAAAAACGCTAAATTATTTTAAAAAATATATATTTAAAAATATATATTTGAGATACAATATCAGATTATTAGGTTAATTGTATATTGTTAACTAAAGAAGACTCTGTGAGTTGAAACGTTTTAATGTATAAGAATTGAGAGAGAGTGATATTGTATCTCAAATATGTATTTTTATTATAATCTAACAACTTTTATGCTCGTTGTTATCTTGTTGTTTTGAAAACGGGAACCATTTGTAACGAGTCTTTTCAGTTTATGATTACGATTTTTCTACAATATTATATTTTTTATTTTTCTGTCCACTTTTTATGTATCGTTATATTTTTATTCTAACTATACGTATGTAAGAAAAAAATTTTTTTAGTAAAAACCACGTAATTGAGAATATGGAGATATTTTATATCTTATTTTGACATACGTACATCGATATAGAGAATATAAAATATCTCATAAACTCATTCATTTTTTAATAATCATATCATCTTAATTCTTTTGCACAAAGTAATGAGATCAATCAATTGCTTTCCAAAAATGCAATTTGCAATATGCAATTACATTCATTTTTTGAAAAATAAATACTATATGTGTTATCTTTACATTAATTAATTCATCGCATATTATTTTGTGTATAAAAGTATTAAAGTACCAAGAAATAAATAGTATTTACAAGAGATATTTTTCTTATGATATTTTTTCATATCATTAAAAACAACAATAATATTCTAAATAATCTAAATAACCAAATTATATGTAGGAAATAGGTACTCTGTATAAGAATAAAAAACAATATAAATATATTCGAAATTATATTATTTTCTTTGTATTTTACTTTCTTTAAATATTTGATGAATTCAGACTCGTAAAAAATTCGCGTGTTTGTTAAATTTTATAATAATAATAATAATAATAAATCTTATAAAGGGAATAACATAAAAAAATAAAATATCATAATAATAAAAATTATAATAATTATAAAATTCAGAAAAAAGTGAAAAGATCGTAAAACAAGACTAGTTTTGTCGGTGTTACAATTCTAATATATTATAAACTTTGACGAATTTCAATATGGTTTACAATTTTTGTTCAACTAAAGAAAGTTATAGAACACATTATGAGTTTCGGTTCCGGTTCCGGTTCGATCCGCGTTCCTGCTTTACACTTCACACGTGTTCTAGATAAAACGAATGCATGTTTGATAAAAAAGAAAACCCGGAAAAAAGAGAAACGGCTTATTGAGAAAAAACGCGATTGAAAATGGCGATCGAAAATTGATTTGTTGTTGAAAGTGAAGGTAAAAATAAGAGTAAAGTGATCCATATTATAGCTATTTTTTTATTGACTAAATATTCAACTAACAAATAATTTTATCTATACCTTTTTAAATAAAATATTATACATTGATATAATTTTATTATATAGATCACTTAAATAATAATTTATCTATATAATAAATATTTATTAAAGATCATTTAAATAATAATATCAAAAATCATAGATTACTTTAAATAACAATTATATTTTATTAGTTAAATATTAATTTAATTTTAGTAGTAAAAAGGTACTCACTTTTTATTTCCACTTTCAACTTTTATATTTTTTTCCAGACATAACATACCATCTCATCACTAATTAGATTTTCAAAAAGAGCAATTCTTTTTATCTGTAATAAATATCATTTACAGTTAAAAAATTTTGATTAGGAGTTCCAAAGATTTAGTTAAAACAGAAAAGTGCGTAAGGGTCTCATGAAATTTGATGGATTAATTAGCAGTTTAAAAAGAAAAAAATTCAAAATTATCTGTTTTTGACACCTGACTGAAAAGAGATTGACCTGCGTAAAACTACGTCGATAAAGTGGTTGTCCCCTTTTATGTGAGACAGGAAAGAATGTACTCTTCCTCAATTGAAAAGTCGTCTTGACTCCAATCTCAATTCCTTTGTATTTTAATGAATGTTTTGCTATTGTCCTATGAAGAATTCGCGCTTTCGCTTTGATCCGAATGAATATAAAGAGAGACCATTACCGATGAGTCGAAGTATCGAGAAATCGTTCGACTTTTTACTTCCTTTAACAGTCGCGTTTTCAAATAGAAGCGTAGTTATACTTCGCGTTGTCGTAATATACAATATTAACGCGAAGAGGCACATCGCGAAAGTAATTGGATCGCGCATGTCATTTTCTCCGTGTTTTAACCGACTTTCAATGGAATATCGATCATGCATTATCGACCTTCCTATATAATGATCCACTTCTTTGCATGAATGTCAAAGAGAAAGCGATGTGTCATGTGCTATACAATTTCCTATCAGTTTTTATCGTACAATTTTGTATTTAATTACCTACATATGAACTGTACACATTTGTCTCATTGTGACGGTGTTCAAATCAGTTAATATAAGCCTTTTAGCCTTAGTCATACTTTCTATTGACTTCTTTTTTTTTCTTTCTTTTCTTTATGAATAATATTTCTCTAATCTAGTTTATTTTTATCGTAAGGAGATATTTAAAATACGTAGAAAATTCATTTAAAACTTTCTTCTTTGATGTTACGGAACTCTTATTTAATTTTTATAACCACAATTATACGTGTGAGAATATATTTATAGAGTATGCGAAAAATACTTCATCGAATAAAAATTTTTAATAAATAAACATGAGCAACGTATAGCATCATATTGTTAGAGAAATCCATACGCATCAATCTTATCTTTAGAGAAAATGATTACGCCTTATGTTAGTCAATAGTTTACTACTTTAATTACATATAAATTTAAGATTTGCTAAAAATTTGCAATATATCTACTCGGTAAACAACTTTTCATACATTAATATATATAAATATGTATAAACATTATACGTAAATATTCATAATACGTATAATAATATAAGAAATATGTCCATACATATTTATACATTTCTCTTTCTTTTATAAAATTATTTTGTAGTGTAATAGAAATAACAATAGTAATGTGAAAACATAAAAAAGTAATTAAAGGAATAATTTTCGCATTGTTCGTTTTAGAAAAAAACAAGTTTGGAAAAATGTTAAAAAAATTGCTCATACACAATTATGCATAATTTTATATATAATTATACATAAGCAATTTTTTTACATTTCTTCAAACTTAATTTTTTCTAAAATAAATACTGAAAATTATCCTTTTAATTATTTTTAACGTTTTCACATTACTATTGTTATTTTTATTACACTAAAAAGTAATTTTACAAAAGAAAGAAAGATGTATGAACATAATGGACATATTTCATATAAAAATATGTATGTTTATGAATATTTATGTATGTTTATACATATTTATACATATTCATGCATGAAAAATTTTTTACCGGAATATTTTATAAAAACACATTTTTCTAAAATAAAAAAAAACATCTAATTTTTTATAAAAATGTTATACAAAATAATATTAAACAGCATATTATTTCGATAAAATAACTTAGGATTATATATTCTGAGGATATTATAATAATTTTAGGAGGATCTTTACGGAAATTTAACACTGGCAACTATATATAGTGATTAATTAGTTATTAAAAGCACTTATTAGTGATTTTAATACTCAAAATAAGTAATTGTAGTTACTACCTTTCAGAATTAAATTTGTGTAAGGAGAAATGTCAATATTTCATCCTTCTACAAATATTTAATAAATTAATATTTAATTTTATAAATCAAATTTAAGTAAATTAATTACATTGGATATATTTTATAATGTCTCAGTTGTAGGCTTATACATGTAGGCATCTCAATTGAACATATATCTGCCAGATATCCTTGAGATTAAATTTTGTTATACAAGTATTTCTTAGACCATTGCTTATTTCAACATTACTTGTTTGCGTTATCTCCCTATTCGAATAAATGAATCGATGCATAATTAATTATTTATTGTAGGCACTCCTTTTTATAAACGCAATTCGTGAATCTATTAATAATTCTACTTCATGCGTATACCTCGATTTAACATTTCATATCCGGACGATTGCATGTCGAAAAAAGTTCAAGGCTGGCGCCAGGATACAAACAGCTGATTTTATTTTGTCATTTCACTTCGTTAATTACGAAACACAATATTCATATTTATGATTTACGATATAAATATTATTCTAAATTATATTCCTTGCTTAATATTACTATTATTACTATTATTTTTAATGAAATAAGAATTTAAACTATATATATATATATTTCTTATTCTAGATATTTCCGAGTGTTATCTGTTGTATATTAACAATTAATATTTGATTATAAAATTAAATTAATTATTATATATTTTATATTGTATAAACAAAATTGAAAAGTCGATCAATAATTGTAAATTTACTTTTTTCGCATTAAAATTGTTGATAAAATACATGATGTTTGAATCGATTAAATAAAAAACTATATATTTTTATAATAACTGTATGTAATAATTTAAGACTTGGTTCTATCTCGAGACGCCATATTCTGTTAGAGGCGAGAAATAATTACGTACAATAAACGAATTGCTTTATTTTTGTAGTATTTTTTTAAATACAGTTTTATTTTTAGTTTTTTCTTAAAAGCGTAATAATTTTGTAACCATAAAACTTATAAAATGTGCAGTAAACTAAAACACCGATACACTATCCGATACAACACAATAGAAATGTAAAATAATTCCTGCAATAATGTATAATTTTTCAGTTGTTAAATATCATCACAGTGGTTTTTGACAGCTGAGAAATTTAACATTATATTTCTAAAAAACACTCAAAAAATTATAATATATATCCTTTTCTTACTTATATTTAATTGGCATAATTGCGAAAAATGTAATTATGATTTAAAATTTTGCAAAAATATTATTACTAAAAAAATTTATATTAAAATATTTTTGAATTTTAGTTGAATATAGCTTAATAATCAGTTTTATTATTAACGACAAGTGTAATAAACTTAAGTAAATAATTTAAATCGAATGAGAGGGAGATTGAAAAGAATTCATTTATATAAAAAAGAATTTATTTCGACCTTCTTCCGTATCATTTCATTTTACTTCATAACTCCTTGAGAGATCCTTTCTCTTTAATTCTGGCTACAGACTCCTTTTCTTCTACTCTCCACATCGAAACGATGTATTCCATTATGAAACCCCATACATTTGGAAGTTAATACGTTTATCTCATGCAAAATAGTTCAAGGCCATATTTGCTTGTTTCACGAAGAATCAATTTCGATCTGCGGGTAAAAATTTATTCAGGATTTTTTGCATTACTTGTACGGTTTAAAATATCGACATACGAATTTATCGGTCGATCGACAATAATTATAGCAACAATGAGTGCGGAAAAAGGAGTCCAGTGGATCTTATTATGCGGTATTCATGCAGAAAGTAAAGAAAGGTCAGTTAACGATTGATCTGACAAAAATAATTATTGTCTAATAGTATCAAAATAAGTTCTTGTATCTATAAGGTGCGTATCCACACACACACACACACACACACACATCAAAAGAACATTCAGGAACTTGTTGCCTATTGTTATCTATTATTGCTAGACTCAAACAATTTTAGCAACTAGTAGGAACAATTTGCTTCCACCGAATAAACTCAATTTGGAGGAACATTTTAGTTTTGCTCTATAATTCTAAATTCGCACGACGACAACCGATTCCAGACAGCATACATGTCCAAGATTGGAACATAAGACATTTTAAAGACGTTAATAATAATGATGAATGCACTCAGTATGCGCACTGGTGCACATTAAAGCCACATAAGTAGATGTAAAAATGTGTATTTAATATAAATATAAAAATGTATTAAATCATGAAATTCTCAAAACATTTTATTGTGATGTCAAAATTTGTATTTTATATCAATTCGAAATATTGGCTGCAGTTTACTTTTATACAGATTAAATCAGAGGTGCTTATTACGGTTCTTTAGACGAAGTGAAAATTACAAAAATGAACAAACTCACTAGGTGTTAACCAATAAAGTTAGAAATATTCTAGTAAATTCGATTACTTTCGTAATTTTCACCTCGTTTCAAGAAATAAGCCCCATAATAAGCCCCCAGTGTACAATAACTCTAATATACATTAGTAGGCACTAGTGCGTCCCATCAAATTCGCTATAAGACATCTTTTAAGCAAATTTAAAAGACTTCCCGCAATACACGAACTAATAATAACGTTACATCAATATCATAATTTACTACCCAATATAAATGTTATGTACAACACGTGTTACATTACATTTATATTATTGAGTAGAAAATTATAATATTGATGTAATGTTGCTGTCAATTTGTATTCTGCGGCTTTGTAATGACGTCTTTAGGACATATTACGCCTGTCTGAGATCGTTCATGTTTTCTCAAAGATTCAAGATCGTTACTGCGGAGGATCGTCCTGTCCGTTCACTTTTATGATCGTTCGTCTATCGTTGTCCTGGTCATTCGATATTTTTCACATTGGCGATAGTAACGGTAGTGATGGCGATGGCAATGGTGATAGGCAACGGCAGCGGCGGTGGCAATTGTGACCGGTAACGATGGTGGTGGTGGTGGTGGTGACGGTGGCGGATGGTGGCGATCGCGTGGTGGTGGTCCCGCATTCTGGCGAAAGGGAAAATACCTGGTCGAGTGGCTCTTTTTTTTTCTTTTTCCCCCCCGGCTGGCGAGCGGGATTTTTGACACGGCCGACGTCCGATCGTACTTGCATTTGTCTCGGAGCACTCTATCCGATCGTCATCCCCGAACAACGTCCCTCGTGCAACGAACGCGCGAAAAATCGGCGCATCCGAAAATGCGTCACGTGCAACGTCCCGTCTGACCCGTCTGACCTCGTCGTTTCGTTATTGCGTGCGAAGTCTGTGATCTCGACCGAATCTTTTCTCTTTTCTTTCTATCCTTTTCTCTCGGAGTGCCGCGTAGAGTTGAGCATCAAGTCCGCGAACTTTTACCTCGGCCGTTTCGAAATTTCGATCGAAGAGTGTCGCTCGTCCTGTTTTCGACGAGAAACGGCCGCGCTGATTTATTTATTTCTCCGATTTGCTAAAGTTTCTCTTTGGTTTTAATTCGCCATCGGAGAAAGTATTACGGATTGCCGGGGCGAATTGTGCTGTGGTGGCTCGGAAATGAGACATAGGATTAGACACGACTGAGCAGCTGCAAGGTGAGCGTGGAAATCCGAATTGTGTGCTCTTCTAATTGTGTGCTGTGCCATGCGGAACTTCCGCAACAAGTGGATTTAGCTTCCGTACACAAATTTCCGTAAACACGCGGAAAAAACGATTTTTCAAAAAATTCAATTAGATACAGGTCTAAAAATAATTTTATTGCACCATCAAAATAATTTGTAGAAAACCCAATGCATAAAGCAAAAAAATGTAACATTCTAGTAACCAATTTGAGCATTCTACATAGTTATATGGTACAATAAAATTGTTTTCAGATCATTTAGTTAAACTGATTTTTTTTCTACGCAGTAAGCAATTTTTTGTTTACTATTGCTTACGTTATTATATGTTCTCAATCTGTGATATTGGCCCATTCGCTTAATGCTTATACGTTTTACTGCTTTACATTTCTCGTGTGTTATAGTATGCAATCAACGATCATTTATTTTGATCCTTGTTAACTGATCGCGTGAAAATGAGATAATGGAGAGACAGAATAATCAAAAGACTCATTCTTCAATTATATTCAAAAGCACGTGTTTGCTTTTGATTGATAATTCATTGTTGTAATAATTACGACAATTTGTCGTTGTTATAATTCATCCATTTGCGCTCGTCGCGGTTGATTCTCGCCGTGGATCGCAACAAGTGGCCCAGAAGAGCGAGCAGCATTAACGAACCGGACTCGGAATTAACTGACCGATACAACTCGGCAGACCACTTTCACGTGCGCAAACCGCCAGATGTACGACCTCCGTTTCTTACGTAAAACTCGGGCACCCGTGTAATCATAAACGACTGTTCAAATGTCGAAAACTTCTCATTTCCCTCGAACGTGTCGTTTCTGTTGCAATTTCACTTGATGACATTTCATCTTTACGATTGGACACGAAACGGACTTTAGACAAAATTAGTTTGTATTCTAGTACCTGATGATTTTATTAGCTCGCGCTTGCAAAGTGCACCATAAAGAAAATGAGGATAATTGAATGTATCTTTTTAGGATAATTGTATGTCTTCCATAACTCATGCCGCATATTTGGTTTCGAATACTAAATATATACAAATTATTAACACACACATTCTACATAACTATGTTAAGGCATGACAGAGTCTTCTAATTAAATTATCGATTTTATTTCTTGTTTTGTAAAAATAGATTTATAGAGTTTGAAAGTTAGATAGTTCTAAATATTGAAGCAAATCTAAATTAAAAAAATATCTAAAATATCTTTCAATATTTTTATAATTTTTCGGATATTTTCTATGTGTTTATATTGTATGTTTATTATTATATATTTATCCTTAATGACCTATAAAAATATAACAAATATATAAAAGATATCTGAGAAATACTAAAAGTGTGGAAGATTTTATTATATATATATATATATAACATTTCTATTTTATATATATGTATGTATATATGTATACGTATATTTAGTTGGTCGCATGCACTGAGTTGTGCGTGTTACAAAATAACATTCTTGAAACAGCCGATACTGTATCACTGATCGCGTATATACGGCACGAAAAGAATTTACTTTCTATCGACGCAAGTACGAACGGTCTGTGAAAAATTAAAGCTGATATTTTGATTACGAAACCTACGTCACTTAGTTCTGGCATGTAAACTTACCGCTTCTTTACCTTCACGTAAAAAAAAAACGCAACCACAAATATTTGCCTTCATAAAACTGTTCGACTCATAACGAGCGTTAAGGCTTCGTTCGAAGGAAATTTGCTCGGTTTCCACGTGCTATTTGCTATTAGCAAGTATCTCGGATATATAGGAGAAGTCGTAACCGAGTAATCATTTTGTATTTACCGTGGCATTACCGTAGAACTGAATGGAACAAATGAATCGTCAGATGTCTCGGAGCGATGGTAATTCATGCACTACAATCATCGAACTTTCCTTGATATTGATCTTTCCCCTCACGATCCTCCTATGATGCTTCCATTCATTCATGATAAATGTGTATAAGAGAACGATTGTTATTACAATAAAATTTTGTTTTTTTCGTAGAAAAAAAATGTATGTAAATACGTTAATAAAAAGCATATAAATAAGTCATAAATATTTATAATATCTTGAAATAAGAAAGGTGTAAAAAATGAAAATACTAATAAATTTGAATAATTCTTTATGCTCAATATCCAACGTAGAAATTTCACGATAAACAATATTTTAAATAGAGACTCAATAGTTTATAATAAAATTTTTTGTTATGATATAACAAATTTGACATAACGAAAGTCCCTCCTTTTTTCTTTTTTTTTTAATCGAATATACTTTTATGCAGTTTTCTATGCAACACAGAAACTTACAGCAACAGTACTGCAACGTTTGCAATGTTACTTGCGATATTACTGAACGTTACAATATTGCCGTAATATTTTTAGAATGATTTGTACTGTATGAGATTTAAAAGTTAGTGAACCAGAATGTTTGCAACGGGGGAGGGACAGTATCGCCTACACTGCTTCGAAAATAACAGTGCAGTAGATAGAAACTCACAACCGGCAAGAGTAAAAGTAAATTTGAGCAACGCAGGCAATGCCGCCTTACATTTGATTCATATGCGTATCGACCCAAGTACACTCGGTGTGCACATTGGAAAGCTCATTTTCAATTCATATTAAAATCAAAAGTTTGAATTCGCTGATTTGGTATACATATTACGATGCAACAAAATGTTACGTCATCTTTGTAAATAAAGTGGCGGTTTATTTATTTTTATAAACGTAACATTACGACGACTATAAAAAAAATAAATTGGAACTGTTTGTATTATTTTTATCATTAGTTTTTATATTTATTAATTCAGTAATCTTCTTAAAGACAGAATCGATTTAGTTATATCTTATTGAAGTAAAAAAGTTACATCTGGAATAGTTATATAGAAATTTACACATGTAAGAGTTACATCTCGAATGGTTATATAGAAATTTATATAACAATTAATGAATTTACACAATTATTTCTTCAGATATTAGACATTTAGACTTAAAAATATGATAGTCGAAAGAAATGATAAATACAAACACAATAATGTAGCCTCGGATGTAGCTAGAATATTTACAATAATTATAATTCTCGAATTGAGACATCGCGGCAATTAATACGTTTTTAATTACGACAAATTTTTATTAAAAACGTATTAATATTTAATTTTCTGTAAATATATGCGTATTCCGTTACACTGTAAAATTTATAATGTAAAATTGTAGTTATTTTTAATCGAGTGAGTTATCTTTAATTTCTCAGCTAGGTCGCCATCGCTTCTATTTAACATATATATATACCGTTAATTTAATTAAAAAACAATGAAGTTAAACAATTTAACTCAGTAAATGTATTAATTTGGCCCAAATTTAATTTATTATTTACTAAGTGCATTAAATTGAACGTTGTTTACTTGAAACTTGAAACTAATTACAAAAACAGATTAAATAGATTACATTTTGACATACATGGAAGTTAAAAATAAAAAAATATTATTTAACTAAAGAGGGATTTGGTTACCATCGCTCCTTTAATATCTAACGGTGTAGTTAGAATTTTCTAATGTTTTCAAAATTTTTAAAAAGGATTTTTTAATATTTTTCAGAATGGCAAGGACGTTTTTATTGAGCTTAATAGTGGCGTTGCTGCTGGTCTTCGCTCTTACCGAAGCTTCTCGCGGACAGACTAATCAGGTAATTTATTATCAAAATATATGACTATAATTTACATATACAAACGATGATACGTAAGAGATATAAAAGATTTATCTTTTTAATTTAACACGTGTAATAAATAATTGTTTTAGAATTATATAATGACACATAATATAAATACATTATTAATTATAGAGTTAATTAGAGAGATTTTTTGATTAAAAGATTAATTTTAGATTTCAAGCTAAATTTTAGAATTATTCAGAAAGGAAACAATTATTTATGGGTATACATTTATTATTAGATTCAAAAGGTGAATAAATGGTAATTTTAAATATAATACATCACCCTATCTAAAGAATATATAATATATGAACTTTTCAATTTCTAACTCTGCGTTACATGAAATACATTATGTAACATAAAGCATACGTGAAGACGCAAATTAAAGACAAGGATTTAAAAGAGCATAATCATCTATAAATTAATGCACACGAAATACACGTATGAAGAGACCAGCAAGATCCGCGTTTGCACGTGTTTTGTGTCAAGGATGCGTGTTTGATATCGGACGTTTACGATATTGCAACGTACGCGCATTGTTTTTTTCCTTTTTTTTTTCACGAAGGCCGTCGACCCAGCGGAACGAGTCGATTCGTATTATTCGACTAAATCGCACGAGTGCAGTTGCACACGGTGCACGATGCTCGGTAATTAGAAGCCGAGAAAGGAAGCAGTTCCTTTACTAGATGCGATTATTCGTATATAACAACGAAAAAGAAAACTTTTACGAATGATTCACGACGACACTTCGTTTCTTATTCAAATTAAATCGCACATCACGATTTAATTTAAACATAACATCGTCTTATATTGTTTCGGGAGGCAATTGTACGGGATATTCCAAGATTTCACTTTGATGACAAATTCCTTGATTGATTTGTAATTTCCTTAATCAAAAAGAGATCTTAATAGCTTCCGTGTTATTAAAGATTTAGGTCGAAACTTCCGAGAAGTTTTCAATTAAAAAACAGAAACTTGTTATTTACTTAATGAACTTGTGATATTATTGCAGTAGTTTAATTGCGTTAGATAAAGTCCGGAAAAATTTCGGCGCGCAGTTTGAATAACTACAAAAATATAATATATATACATATATGTACATATATAGGATATAGATAATTCACTGGGAATTATTTAGGCAAAAAAGTTCTAGCTTTGACCGTCATAGGTCTGAATACGCTTATACTTAGTGTTTAATTCTTGTCGGTCTGAATAAAAAAATCTTATTATTGGTTATACACGCTGTCTGCAAAAAAGCGTTATTGTTCTTACATATACTGATTATTGCGAAGAATATTACTAAGGCCTTGGTGGTCTAATGGCTTAGGACGCTCGTACGGAATACAAGAAATCCGGGTTCAAGTCCCGGCCGAGGTAATATTTTTCGCAATAAATTTATTTAAGGTTTTCAGCACATTGTCAATTAATTTCACTTGTGATATTATTGCAATAGTTTAATTGCGTTAGATAAAGTTCGGAAAAATTTCGGCGCGCAGTTTGAATAACTACAAAAATATGATATATATGCATGTACATATATAGGATATAGATAATTCACTAGGAATTATTTAGGCAAAAAAGATCTAGCTTTGACCGTCATAGGCCTTATACTTGTTATTTACTTAAATTCAAAATTTACTTCTTTTAAATTTTAATTTACAATAAAATTCTCCGATTTGGCGATAAACACACATTAACGAGTTGCATCAAATAACAATTGTCCTCTTAATATTTTTTTTAAACTCGATATTACATTTGTGTTAATGAATTCGTTATTGAAATTAAGTTCGAGTGTAATCATCTATATATAAAACAAATTGCTATAGAATAAGAATCATTTTTCAAAACTCTACAATAACATTCCCTTGAAATTTACATTGAATTATTATAATTTATACATTTAGAACGTGACGATAATGAAAGCAACGATGTCACGTAAAAGAGAAATTAGAAATAGTTTGTGACTTGTCAACATCAATGAGTCATTCGTCTTTCTCTCTCGATCGTATACTTGGATGTCCAGATTCCAGCTATTCGTTTTGCATTCGTCTATAATAATACGATTGCCAGGAAGATCTCGGACGCTTTCGCCGGCTCTTTCACCGTAAAAGTTGTTGAAACGAGTTAGTGGCGTACAAGAATATATAAGTATAATCATCCTTCCGATCAAATAATCTATTAAAAGAATTCAGATTAGCATATATTTTTGATTATATTATCATGAAGCTCGATCGTAAATATTAGTTAACACGTACATCGGAAATTACTAGCAAGACTCAAAGCCGTGAAGAAAACTTTCCCAACATTTCAGTTCGCGTGTTACTATAATATAACTTTTGTTAAATAATCTGGAAGAATGTAAGATTATTATCGTTTAATTTTTAATTTAAATGGAACATTAAAAATGCTTAGAATATAAAAAAGATATAGCGCTGCTTTATACAATGTATAATAATGATTGCGTAATATAATGTTAATTATTATTAATCTTTCGTAACTT
The DNA here is from genome assembly GCF_001594075.2 of Trachymyrmex cornetzi. Classification (NCBI taxonomy): domain Eukaryota; kingdom Metazoa; phylum Arthropoda; class Insecta; order Hymenoptera; family Formicidae; genus Trachymyrmex; species Trachymyrmex cornetzi. The sequence goes on along the minus strand of NW_017299882.1, from coordinate 1,467,525 downwards.
GAGGATATTATTTAATCATAAAAATATTATAAAACTATAATAATTTCATGAGATCAAATTTAGCTTGAGAGCTAAGAACATAACTTCACGAATTCTCTTTCTATCGCTCTTTAAATGTATGTTTTATTTGAAGAAGATGAACTTAAAGTACATATTTTCATCAAAGTGAATATAAAACTGTGAAATCAATAATTTTTATCATTTTTTTTTCATTATTAAATCTATTATATCTGTCGTATGTACATTAACTTCCTCATTTGATTGACTTTCGCATTAAGATGATCATTTATTACCATTATCTATCAATCAATGGACATACGTAAACTGCCACGAATAATGCAGTTGAAGCTTAAGCGAACGGATTCGACACGCATGAACTTCTTGCTTATTCCTTCATACTCAGTTTTATGCAACAATATTTGCGACAGAAATATACTTATATATGTGTGTATATACGATAGAGGGAAACTTTTAGAAATTTTGTTGGAGCAAATTTATTACAATTTTTATAATATAATAATAATAAACTTATCAAAAAGATAATGATTAAGGCTTAACATAAATATTCCAATCTCCAGGCTACTGTTCGTTATATTCTAATTCTGATAAAAACTAATCCTATTTTGTGCATTATCGTCGTCAGTAATATGATTGTAGTTCTTATGTTTATCTCTGAAACGTACAAGCATTTCACGCACCATTCTAGATATCGAGGCGGCGTAGATATAGCATAGAGCACATATAAATGGAGTGAGAGGATAAGAAGGAAAAAAGAGATCGCAAGTTTGCATGGACCACGCCTAGTCGTGCGCCGTTCGCTTACAGACCGATATATACCGCGTGATCAAAAATATCTATCTCCCATGTGTTTGTCCTATTTTCGTAATGTTACAGTTTGGTACAGTAATTGTAGTGGAATATTATAAATAGAAAGTAGAATATAGTTGAATATAATCGATTATAAAATGAAAGTCATAGCTGTATGTCGTCAATCGTTAAAAAGGTATTAATCACGATTTTAATTTAATGACATATTTAATCAAATTATTTAAAGATACTTTTCTCTTATTCGTTATATTTGCTATTATAGGCGAATATTATTGTATATAATAACTACAAAGTAAAATATAATTAAATACAACAATAGTTGAATATAGTATAAATAATAGTTCTTATTTATCAATTGTGTCAAGTAGGTTGTACTAATCATAATCTGTTTAATTATTTACTTAATAATTTAATTATTCCAAAATATCTTGTCTCTTTATTTGCTTGTTTATAAATATAGTAAGTAAAAGTAAAAGAATATAGTTGAATACAATTCATCAGTTTTTTTCTGACAATCGTCAAGTAGATTGTATTAATCACGATCTCCTTAATCGTCTCTTTTATAATAGTCTAATTAATCAAGAAGTCAACACGAGTTCCGAAAGGAATTAATATTGTCGATGCTACCTGATCGTTAAGTTCTAGATTGGACAATTTCGTTTTCATTAGTATTCGTGATTACCTGCGCCTAGCGAGGCAACGCGTATTCTTTCGGTGAACGTAAGCGCGATGTTGATAATTATTCCGCTGTGTGCACCGATGATCATAATCTAATAGAAGCAAGAGTGAGATGATTTTCTTATAGATTTAATAACGCGTTACGTAAGATAAACATTTCTTATTCCAGGATAATTTTTTTTTATCATTGTATAAGTGGCTCCTTACAAAGCGTCGTCAACATCTTTCGTTTCATCATAATAATGGATAATTTATGTAACGGTATGAAGATCTCGCGATTTGTAAATCGTCCCGACGGAAATCGGCGCATAGTTCAAGGCGGACGCCTCTTACCACGTCATATGTAATATCCTTAACTGTTAATGTCCTCAGGAATGTAATTTAATAGATCATTCCTGAATTAAACACGGAGATGTACTCGGAATAATTAAGATAATGCTAAGATATCGAAATAGATTCTTTGCATATTCATTATAGTTTAATATTACAATGAGACTATAACTTCATCAAGTAGTTACACTCAAGTAGAATCATCATGATCTTATTTGTTACTTATAAGTTTATTTTTAAATGATAAATGACGTCATGATGATATCCTATAATATTATTATGATTTGATTATAATTTTGTACTTTACCTGGATATTACTTTTTTATTTATCTGATATTATGATTTATTATAACTAATAAAATTAAAAAATATATTACACTGAGTTTGCACGTCTTTTATACATGAGCGAAAGTATTTAAATCATCAGTGATAGTCAATTCGATTTTGCCGATTTCTCGAGCTTGTTTCTTGATTCGCTACTTCCAAATGAAGTGTCAGAGCCACTGATTAACATCGCAATCAATTCTACAAATGGATATAAGTCGCGAGGCCTACTTGCCTTCGTTTCTTTCTCGATAGACGGTTGGTGCGAGGCCTTTAATTAGAAAAGCAAATTACACAATATAGTAAAACGTTGCGATCGATATCTAACAAACGTTCGTTACGTATGTCGTAGTACCCTTTGGCCGAAGGAACGCTTTATAATTTAGCTCTATGATTAACAATCGACATTTCAGCACTGCTTTCGTTCAATATCGAAACGTGCTCGCGCGGTTGCGTATATCACGCTAAATACGCGGCCTATGATGCTTTATTGCGTGTACAAGTACACAAACACGCACCGACAAGTGTACGTCGCAGACGGATGTAGCACGTTGCACAAGCGTGTACGAGTGCGATCTAAATCGAGTTTTCCATCGGAGAAAGCGCTTCTTCTGCATCGTTTACCTCAGCAGACTTCCTGATTTATTTGCCATATCTCGTGCTCCCTGTCTCGTCTTTATTTACTCGAACAGCTTCATCTAGTGCGAAGAGATTAGGATGCACATCATTAATACATATATTGCAATCGAACTTTATCCGATAGTGTTACATGGTATTATACTAATTGGGTGATACTGTTACGATATATTAATTACGCTAAGAACACAAGAGAAGGGAAAAAATGCGACTAATTACATTCTACAAAGTTAATGGAATGTCATAAATAACGTAAAACTTACCTAATTTTTCTATGAAAGAAAATGGGAACGGAATTTTATATTAAAGATACCAAGCAAGAATATCTGCACGATATATAATATTTTAAGAATAAAACTGAATATTTCTTTTTATTTTTTTTATATATAGATAAAATTATGGAGTAAATGATGATGTAGTATACTTGGTATTTTCTTAATTGTGCCAGCAATAATATATCGCATTGTTACGCGCGCATTAAACTCATTGTTAGTAACTCATTTACACAAAGTTTCTGGAAACCTGCAATCACAATTGTAATGCGAAGTAATTGCAATGGTAAAATCATTCTCTTACACATTCTACCTGTAACATTCGAATAATGATACAACGTGATTCGAGCTGTCTTAATTAATTATGAGAACTGTAATGTGTTTACTTATTGTTCGCGATATCAATTATCTGAGAAATAACGCGAGAGAAACGAAAACTATTTCCTCATGGTATGACGCTTGAATTTATCTACAATATACGAATACGTGGCAGTAAACGAGCAAATGTCTATAAATCTTTTGTTGAGAAGTTTCTTTTGTTCCCCTTCCTTCCATGAATAACTTACTGAAAAGTGGCAAATGTAAAAATTGGTGCACTTTATCGCACAGCATCGAAATTTGAGCTTTGATAGATTCTTTCTTCATAGCGATTACGCAATATAAATCTTTTACGCAATGCGTTATAAATAGAATTATAGGTTCAACTTTAACCCACCTAACGAGATCCAATTTTTTCTTTCATGTCAGTATGACTTATTACAAGATTAACTTTGAACTGAATGGAAAGTGCAGTCAGGTAAAACGAAAGCAAAAAAGTAATAGCAAAAGCTGACATAATTTTGTTAGAAAAGGTGTTTCGTGATAATATAAGACGATATATCATGAATAATTTCAATTGTCATATCACGAGAAAGTACTCTTCACTCCTGAATAAGCGCAGTTTCTTTTGCGTCATTTCTCAGACAATTGAACTGCAAACAATAAACGCTCGTTCTCACAAATAATTAAAACCGCTGATATTGCGTTGAATTATTATTCAAATTTTTATTATAAAAATTCAATTTTTTGATGCCAAGAATTTATAATCCATGACAAAAAAATTTTATGTATCCAATATGTTACATTTTGATCAAATAAATTATTACATAAGATGTTTATTTTTTTTTGAAAGTTATAATATTTTACAGCTTTCTCTTTTTCAATACCACTAGAAACTTAAATGCTAAATCGGTTCTTATATTAAAAATCAATATTTTTACATTTGTTTAGCTTAGATATATGAAACTATCCATAAAATAGATTATACAGGGAATAAGTTAAAACTTTTGATGTATAGCTTCTTGTCAGGGCCGTAAACAAAAAAAAATTATTATCATATTTCATAAATTTCTCTTAAAATATCTTAATATATTTAACATATTTTTTTAAAGATTGGATACCACGATAAAGAATGTGCTTTCTCTTTTTTTTTCAGATTTTTGATAGTGATTTCCGCATTTCATAGACGAATGCATAAAATCGATGTTAATTTTTAAAGAGCGGAACGCATAAATTAATTTGATCATATGAATTCAAAACACATAATTATCCCGAAAGGTCAGAAGTCGAAAGTGTAGCATTAACTACCTATTCACGTAGTAACCTATTCACGTCGTTTACGTTGCACTCAACTTTGCGATGTTTGTGTATATGCTCGAGTGTCCTTCAGCTATCGTTCGATTTCGCTCGTTAACGGAAAAAGTTACTTTATATTGCATGCAACGTTTAAACTCTTAGTCAAGATTATTACATTCAAGTGATTCATTTCACATTTGCTTGCAGGTGCAAAAAGCTCCTTGATATCATTTAATCAAGTATCATTCAAGTGTAAACATTTCTCTATATTAACGTTTATTTAATATCACACACGTTAATTATTAATATTATTGATATTATAATATCTTTTGTTTATTAATTTATTAAAGTTATATATAAATGCAGGAAACTGTCTATTTTCAGACTCAAAATACATTTTCACATTACATCGCTCCATTGATAGAAATGTGACATATGTAAAAAATTACCATTTAAATTGCAGTATTTGAAAGCGATCGTGGTTTAAAACGACAGTATTAAAAATTCATGACACTTTAAAGTATATATATATACATTATAATTGAAAGTATAACGTGAACAAAAATGAAATTGTACATATTCACTGTTCTAATTAAAATATTGTTTAAATTTAGAATTAAAAAAATTTTCTACTGAAAAGATGCTAATTTTGAAATGTGTTACTTTTCTATCAATAGAGCGACGTGATATAAAACATTTCAGAATCATCGAAAACTTAATTTTAAAAACATAAATTAGAAAAGTTAACGCTTCTAGAAAAATTTTAAGTAAAGATTATAATTTGCTATAGTCAAATAATAGCATTAATATCTTATATTAATTGTATTTTTAATAAAAATTTTAAATTGTTCAAAGAGTACATTTATCCAAGTTTAAACAAAGAATAAGATTTCATAACTTAATTGGTTTTTGTTTGCTGCAAAAATTCTACCATTTATTTACGCTTAAATATACTGATTGTTCTACATAAGAACAAATTAAATATAAATTGCATTATAAATTTTTTATCTTTCATTTTTTTATATTGCATAAAATAAAATATGTATCATATATATCCCTTTTTATAGTAAATCATTTTTATAGTATTATTACTTTTAAAATGTTGACGTTTTTAGATATATTTTTATACAGTATACTTTATATAGTGTAAAATATATATCCAAAAAAGAATAAAAGTTTGGGTGAAAGTAACGATTCTTAAGTAAACTCTGTTATATATTGCTTGAGTTGGGTCCAGCGCCGAGACCACACCCTGAAAATTGGCCCATTCGGACCAGTTTTTTTTAGGTCGCGCTTATGTATACTCTCATTACATATGCGTGACGTAAGTATAATGAATAAAATAATGATTTGCAAAGCCTTCAGAGCGATATTTAAAAACTTCCTATATTTGTCGCCCAAAAATGTTAAGTAGTTCGAACATTAAAAATTATAATTATAAATACCTCATCAAAACTTTCAATTTTTTTTATCCTTGAAATACGTTTTATTGTAGAATACTGACGATTTTCATACATATTCACAATTAAAAAAGATTTCTACAAACATTTGATGTAAAATCTAACTATACATATATTTATGTATAATATAACAATTCAATAATTTTAATAATTATATAAAAAATGGAACATAAAACAAATTTATTAAATTAAAATAATTATTTGTACAATTCAAATTTATGAATTATTCCTTATTGTTACTCTTTACTGCTTTAATCGTAGATAACTAATAAATCCAGTTAAAGCTAACTACGTGTGAAGTTAATGATAAGGAAACTGTAAATTATATATCTCGTAAACGGAAAAAATATATGCAGGTATATATACAAACAAAGACTGAATAAAAGCAGAGCGAGTAACAACTTCGTAATATGCTTCTGTAAATTTTCGCAAGAAGGCGATACGTCAAAAGATATGGAAGGTCATTTCATATGAAACTTGCTTGAATTAAACTTGGTTGAATATAATATTATCGATACAAATTCCATCGGGGTATAGGACAAGGACAATGGCGCCCAGACGTAGACGACCCTTTTGATCCGACGGTATAGAAGCAGTCCACCTTCGCGGAGCGAAGCCGAGCCTCTCACCTGTGCAAAGAACTTTTCCAATATCCGCACTGTGTGTTACAAGCACCTATTTCGTAATAATCATCAGGCAGTCAAGCGATCCGAAAATTTTCTCGATTTCTACGCGTCATAACTGTATTAATTCGACTTTCTTTCGCGATTTGCATTACTTCCTTTTTACATGAATCATCCCGGAACTCTCTACCCACCGTTCCTTTCTTTTCTTTATAAATTCTGTCGGCAACGCGTGCGTTTCTTTTCGAACAAATTATTTGATTGCGCGTTAGATAGTTATAAAAAAATTTATATTTTTCATTTTTAATTATTTTAATATTTAGCATGAGTATCTTGCAATTCTTGGTCATCGCTTTCCCCTAAAAATATCCACATCACAAAGGCTTTTTGCAAAAAAATACGAAAAAAGAAACATACACTATTCTTTAATCCTTTTGTCCCTGAATATAAATTTTTTTCGCTAAATCGAAGATAATACACAGATCTGCTGTTCAATGTCAAATTGATATTTTTTACTGAAAAAAATAATGTTAGTTGGTGGGAGTGGTTTGAAGGAGGGTGGGATAGTGATATGCATCATTAGGGTTTTTATTTGGTACCAACAGGTAAGAAACGACAGATTGTTTTTTAGTAGCTAAATGACTTGATAATCCTCTTATCTGTCATTTACGTCCATCATATCAATTTGCATAATGATTTCCGAGTTTGTTCTTCAATTTTCTTCGTTTTGATTACGCGCAAATCTGATCGACTAGATTCGCGACAGTTCGTTTTTAACAGCATGCCTTGCGGAATAGCGTGGCGTGACGTGATATACTTTTACTTTCAATATCGATAGCACGACGACTAAAAGACTTAGACAGATAGTAATGAAACTAGAACGCATATTCACATATCATGAATCGCATATAACACGATCGCAGCTGTTGTTCTAAAGGATCATATTTTTCATATGTAGATATATAAAATATATTGAGATATTTCTGTTCATATGGATGATAAAAAAGAATTTTCTTGAGATTTAGAAACTATTGATTACTATTGTGAAAGATGAAAATCCAGAAATAAATATTAGTTTTTTGGCGTTAAAGAATTAACATTTAATATTTATACGTAAATACAAAAAATTTTATTATATTTTATGATAATATATTGCTATTCAAGCTTCTTTTTTATGTATTGTATTAAATTTTATATTTTGAATTAAACGATATAAGAATTAAGATTTTAAATAATTGTCTAATATGTTTATTTTAAATATCAGGTTGGATCTCATCTTGGTAAAGTGAATTGCAATATTTTACATTGGCATTTAGCGATTAAAATACAAAAATAAGCAAATAGCGTAGCTTCTTTGAAAAAAATATCCATGGATGCCTCAAAAGTTTTTTTTTAATTCTCCATTATGATATACCGAAATCTACAATTTATTGTTGAACGTCTGGCTTTTTATATCCAGATTAATCGATTAACTGAGAACTTGGAATATTTAAATTGTTAAAATTTTCTGAATTTGTAAATCTTTTCTACATTTCTTATTATTTATAACTAGATCTTTGAAATATATATCACCAAAAGCGATATCTCTGCACTCGTTAAATTTCTATGTATTTATATTGTTAAGTCAATGAGTTGTTAGTTAGATTTGTCCTTAAATCAATTACAGATTTATCGATTCACTGCGAATTAATTTATACGAAAAATTACAATAATTGCTTCATAAAATTCGATGGATTAAACGATACTTGTCATCTTATTTGCATCTTGTGCAAACGTCCAATATTGGAAACAAGTTTGTTGCAATTGCGAAGAAGAAGGAGAAAAATTTCAAACGAGGAGTGTGCACGCTAAAGCCGTTTTCCTTTAAGCATCGACAGGTCAATGTAGTCACGAGGATTTTAATGCCGCTTATTAACGCTAACGGTGAAGGTATAATCTGTGACGAATACGGCCTATTTGCCGTAACAACTGGAAATGCAATTAATTGCGTTTGTCAGGCATTATTGTCAACCATAGCTGATCGATTGGACCCGTCAAAACCGGTTATTACCATTTGCGTTAATCCCAATTTCAGAGGATTCTCTTAATTGCATAATTGATACTTTCCTGCGATTTCATTGGGTATGGTATCTTTGCAATCGGGCTGCCGTATATCTCTAAGACGTTTCTTTCCCTCGAAGTATACTTTTGATTAACGATACATTTCATCTTTTTTGTATTAAAGCGCAGCAATCATAATCATCTAACTATACACACGTTAATCGAACAATTATAGCCTTTAATTGATCGATTATCGATCACATAAACGATACTTCTAAAATGCCTTCGGGCAGCTATTTATGTACTTTCTAAGTATTTAGCACATGGCAGTAATCCGTTCTCATGAAAGTTCTTATGCCTTTTACTTCGCATTTATAATTAACGTTATTACCGTCAATTATTTAACTAACATAAAAAAGCATCTTGATAATTAGAGCATCTTCAGTAATTGTATAATAATGGTACGGATTTTAATCGGGTTAATGTTTTAAAATAATCATTAAAAACGTTCTGTTCCAGAAATTAATAAAATCTCTTTTTTTCAGGAACTAAAATTTGTAACATAGAAATAATGCAGTTAATTAATTAATAGTAGTTTGACCCATTAATAAAATGATCCATTGATAAAATTACTATAAATATGTAACTGCACATTTTCAGACGGATGGGCAGAAAATAACAAATCGCGGTACTGCGCGATACAACTCTAAATCAACGACGGAATCGAGCAGTCTTCCTACACCGGAAACTAAGTTGCTTCGAGATAAGAGTTCCCGTTCAGAAACAGTTACCAACTTAGAAAAGCATGAAACGCATTTTGCGAGAGAAGGTCCAATTAGATCGCGATCAAAATTAAAGCAATCACAAGCGGCAGATGATTCCACTACTACATCACGGACAAGTTCGAGGCATTTGAATACTAGTGTCGATAATTCACGAAATCGTCAAAAATCGCACGCCACACAGGCTCTTAAAGAAGAAATAACGAGGGACGACAATAAAGAGAACGCGCCTGAGTCACGAACGCCGAAACGATTGACAGCTTCCCGAAGGACGTCTTCGGACGAATCCCTCATCTGGGTGGACAATGTAAAGTTGGATCACGAAGTGTTCACCAAGTCGAATCATTTAAGATCAAGAACAGGAAGAAAGATTTCTGTGAATCACGGGAGAGAATCGAAAGGTGAAATAATCCCAATCAGAAAATCTCCGGAAAATGAAAATGTGGAGAAAGCTAAAAGTCCAAGCGAGGAATCGGAAAAGGAAGAAGCACGATTGGAACATTCAAAGATCGAGAACGTTACTCCGAAAGCGAATATATCACAGAAAGTAGATACGAAAAGCACGAACAATTTTGGCAGTCATAAAGATCAAGCAAAAGATGTTCTGTTGTCGGGTTCCGAGAGTGTAAGAGTGGACGTCCCTCTGACGGTAGAAAATGATGAAGATCTTTTAACATCCACCACGGCTTTGTCCGTCAGTGTGTCTCCGAGACAAGCTTCAAGGTCGGACAGGGAAAAGGTAGAGAGCAACGATATCGCAAGATCGAACACAAAAAAAAGTAGACAGTCTAGTCGATCGAAATCTCGTAACAGATCCAAAACAAGGGATCCTAATCTCGAGACCGCGAATTCCGGAAGTACTTCCCGCCGAGGTTCTTCCAGATCCAGCAGTACTGCAACTGCGGAGACGAATAGACGATCCTCCAATTCTAGACAAAGATCTAGCTCGAAGAACGTCAATTCGAGAGGCCGTTCCACACATCAGTCGAGAGATGCGGTCACAGCGGAAGCAAGAAATAGCGATAGACAGAGGAATATAGACACCGATTCTGAAACGAATGCAAATAGACGAACGGATACACGACGTAACGACAGACGAACGTCCGAGGGAAAGCGAAGGTCCAAGGATAGCAGATCAAAAGCGGAAGTCAAGGTAGACGAGCAAGATATCCGGATGCAATCCAGAAGTCGGTCACGCGCAGCTACGAACAACCTTGGTAATTTACAGTTCAATCCTGAAACATTAATTGATATAGTATTAATAAATTAACAATCTGTGTCTCAAGGAAGTAATAAACCATCTCGAGAAGACATTATCTTCATTTATATAAAGATCACTTCAATTGCTTTGGATTATATTATTAGCGATCATTTAATAATAAGAGAGAGAGAGAGAGAGAGAGAACTCTGAAACAATATTTGAATTAATTATGTAGTGTTTCACAAAAACTTCTTTACATAATTCAAATATTATTTTAGAGAATCCGTTTTTTTAATTCAAAACTGATAACTGATAACGAGGAGCGCAATATTTTTATATTACCATAATTTTAAAAATAATCATGTTTTTTTCAGATGTCACTACTACTTATATTCCGAAAGCGACAATCCCCGAAATTACGACTGTTCCTTCTGTGGACACCGAGATTACGACATCCAGTTCTACAACAACGATCAGACCATCGACAACGATTCGAACGTCCACTTCGACTGAGCGAGTTTCACGCAATAGAGGAAGAGATAGAGGAGAAAGTTCTCGAGCGATTAAACCCCCGAAGGAAGATTTTTTCAATTCCGGTCTAGGTTTTCGTGGTCGAAAGACCTCAACAGAGGCATCGTCCTCAATTGTTACAGAACCAAGGACCACTACGCCTAAAAGCGAAACGCAATTACGTGGTAATCCCGGATGGACTCTCAGACGTCGACCTGGTCACGTCAATCAAGATGCTCCTTCTTCAACTACATCTACGCCAAGTAATCGTGATCAGACCAATGAAATTGTCTTGTCCACTGATTCACCGAGGAGCACCGAAACACCGTCAAGTAATGCTGGACGAAGAGGAACCAAAAGACCAAAAGTAAAGGACGAGAGCGATATTACATTGGGCGTTGCAGCGAAGAGCACGACAAGAGGCAGTAAAACCTTCAACAAATCCGAAAGCTTTGGTCTACCCAAGGGGACAGAACCCGAGAGCGACAATTACCCTCCCGCATTTCGAGCTAGACTGTCTCAATTGGTGAGTTTGAATTTATTTATATACAAATAATTACTTTTACCTTATTTTAACAAATTGTTTACCTATTACGTTTATATTAATTCTTTCCAATGTTAGGGACATAAAATGTAGTTTTATCTTGAATTTTGATTAAAATGACAGATAATGATTAAAGTTTGCCTATTCGGAATACCTATAAAAATACATAACATAAAAACAGGTAGATATATTTTTTACATATTTGTTTATTTGTTAGATTATCTTATCAGTTTGATACTTATAATGGTTCAAATTATTATACTTTGTAAAGTTACAGTATTTATATTTAATATATATGCACCCCTGTTTATTTAAAATTATTCTAGTATGAGATAAATGTATTAAACGCATTTCAAAACCTTCTTTGCAAATATTTCACAATTCTATTTCGCAATGTTTTGAATTTTTATTGTGAAATCTTTATAATATTTATCGTTAATAACATTGCTGAAAAAATTAACAATAAAACAAGCACACTCAGTCAAAGAATAATTTCAGAAAAATTCTAACTCGAAACCTACTGAAGGAATAAGTACAACTAGGACCAGTTTGCAGGTAAGACGGCATGCAGATCTCTCGACATTTTGCTAAATTAACTATTAATTTACTTTAACTCTTAACATATTAACGATTTATAACATTAATGTGCATCTTATTTCTCTCAACTTAAGCCATTCGTAAGCAGTTAAATCTGTGGACGTTAAAAATGTTGCATCTTTAGCATGAAATAGCTAATCTTTTAAATCTTTATCAAACAATTAGCATGTACACCTACATCGATACACGCGTAAAGGGAGAGTGATACGGTAGAAGTAAAATTAATTAATATGGTGGTGACTTCCCTCGTCGACGTGTATAATTCTTATACATTTATAATTGTGTAAAGCTAAAAAAATGCCCCACGTAGGAACATTCAAAGGAACACACATTACGACGGCATATACGATCCAGCACGAAAACGATGCATGTATCTGAAAAAAACGAAACTGTGGAAAATGTGCTTGCGACAGACGTAATCTTGCACGTCTCTTCTCCCACGAACCCCTTAACTTCGATACTCGACCCAGATACGCGACAAGTAAGAACATAGCGGTAGTTTGGTCAGAACTTTAATGGCAATTTGGGATTGCGCACTAATCCGGCTGAGAAATCGCTTTATCATTCCCATCCACGCTCCGGAGATTTTCGGAGTGTTCCTTAAATTTTTTAAACATCCACTCGACATCAACTAAAAATAACATAACATCGATGTTATAATTTCGTATTCAACAATATAAATGTAATGTAACACATAATGTTACATATTCTCTAGATTATTTGAAGTAAAATCTCATTCTAGAGAGTGATAATTGAGTCAGTTTTGAGAAAGAGTTCAATGGTTCGATCTTTATAAGAGTCAGATTTCACTCTTTAGAGTAAAATTTACACTAAAAGTTTGAAAGAATAGCAATTGCAATGTTGAGTACAAAATTATAATATTGATATTAAATTACTTTTAGTTGATATCAACTGAGCAGGTATCCATTTATAGGAAAAATACCAACTTTAGAATATATTTCCTTACCACGTGTTTATTTCCAGTTTTTGGATACAAAGATTGAAATTTCATTTTTTATCAAGGAGTGTATTGCGAAAAGAGATCCGTTTCTTACGATCGTTGAACGCGACCGCTTTTCGAGATCACTACAACCGGGATATCAAATCTCGACAAGAATTATAGTATGAAATAAGGAATGGTGTATTGGTTGCTACAAACGTAAACTTATGTTAAATGCATCATTAAGAACCAATCAGAACTGGACAATGATGCATTATTAACATTATGACTGGCGTTGCCAGTAAAGCTTATTACTTGGTGATCGGTGGTGGTAAAACGTGACAGAAACAGTTACGATTTTGAAGAATCTACTCTTTAAAGCTTTCGCCGGAAAGCTTTTGAGATGCGTTTTGCAGAAGCTTTAGGAACGTGGCGACAATAAACATCCAAATAAGACTGGATTTGAACGCTATCGTGACGCAAGGAGTGGCGAATCCTCGACAAGAAGTTTTCTCAAGATATATCAATTGCAAAAAGGTCGCAGAATAGCCTCAAATCTTTCATTATAATCTTTCGCTGATCTTTTCGATTGCAATCCTAGTTTTACTTTCAAGTATCTTTGATGAAACGACCGGGAATGAAAGATGAATAGATGTCTATTATTGACGCGTAATGAATGAATTGGTTTCGAGATTTTGCAAACTAACTTTGATATAATCAACCTGTCTCTTTCTTCTTACGTTGTCAGTTTGTCGAGGAGAGAAAGTATATTTGTAGGTAGGTCATTGCAGCAAATCAAATAATGACTACGTTATTATTCAAACAGATAATTGATTTTAATTTGATGCTTCTCGATATGCCGTGAAAGTTTATTATTAGGTTTGTTAATTGGAGTACTAAATAGGGTGCTAAATAGAGTGCTAGTTATCTTCAGTTGTCTTTTGCGAAATGAAAAAGTATTTAAAGCAACGTCGTAATGCTTCAGCAACGTAAATAAAATTGTAAATATGTCACAATATATAATATCTTTTTAATCTCCTTTGTCTTATACTCAGCTTTTTATAAGAATATTTTGCTTTGCTGTTGAATGAAAAAAAGTGAAGGAGACCGATACACTGGTAATAGAAAAAAAAGAAATAGAAAGGCGATTTAATAGTTGTGCCCTATGAACTGTGTATCTATTATTTGCTAGAAGTACGGAAGCAAATAGTTTAAAAAATGATACATAATTGCAGTATAATTGCTTATTAGAAGGATACATTCAATTAAAGATAAGTGAAAGAGCACAATTGCTCCCTTACAAATAACAGTTTGAAATATCAGTTATTTATTGTAATACGAACCATTTTAAGCTTATATATTATATAAAACTAAATTTTTTCTCTTGAATACATGCTAAAAAATCTGATTTAATTTAATATAAATATTTGTAAATACTGTATATATAAAATAGACTTGCAAATAGAAATATAATGTAGAAAGGTGGCTTATATTTTTTTCCAAAAAATTATATAATTATATAATTTTAATTATATATTATGCAGAAGTATGCTTTACAAATAAATGATATGTTGATAGCAATAGTATTCAATAATTCGCTAAACTTCACGCACTTAACGTATATTTGTGTTTCCTCAAATATTTTCTTTTATTGCATACTTTCGTAGACGGTTTCGCTTGCTCATTACATTACACATATTATGTTATCTTGCTTTGCAAGGTGTAAAGTATTCTTATTTAGGTTGTAGATTTTGACGAGAACGATTAAAATTTCAGTCCACGCCAACGAAATCTTGGCTCGGGTTCTTTAGTCAACTGGTTGCATGGATCGTCTTCCTTCTTCAATTCATCAGACTTCTATTCCTCCTTTAAAAAATAAAGGATGGATGTAGCTCTCCTTAGATGATCTATATATTAGCTTTTTTGTAATCATATAAAAAGAGAATAATACGTTTCCACGAGTGAATTTTGCAAACAGTCTTGAGAACGTTGCTTCGAGTCGAGGAAGACGAACGCCTTGTACGAGGTCGCCGTACTAACAGAATTTACTTCTGAGCTTTCGGCAGGTTGCTTACGAACGCTTGGCGATTTTCATCGTCCTTAAAATGGAGCTCTTTAAACGACCTTTTCAGGCCACAAAACCAAGCTTGACGAGTCTGTTCTCCGAAAGATCCAAGCTGAAACTGGAGTTAGCCAGAAGATTAATCAAACCCGAACTGAATGTTGACGAGAACAATTTCGATGTAACGACGGCCGCTTATTCCGGTAAATCAAATGCGAAAGAAGTTTCGACGGTCAGCGAAAGCAGAAACATAGAGAAAACAACAAAAGCGACCAGCAAGCTCATTGGTACTCGTGCCACACATGGAAGTTCGACAATTGCGAGTGCGCCGAAAGAAAAATCAACCGTAAGAGGCAGATGGAAGATCTTAGAGACCAGAAAATCAACAAAAGATCGAAATATCAAATCTTCACTTAGATCACCCGCCGGTACAACTAAGAAGATCCGAGTGACTTCTGAAAGAGCATCTTCGTTTATCGAAAAAACATCGTCGAAGAACGTTACAGAACTTAACGCTATACCACGTTTTATTACGGTTTCACATCGCGGTGCCGTTCCCGTAGAAGGAACGACCGCCACGACTATTGATACGACAAAAGTCCAATCTCCGACGAGCACCATGGCATCGCAGGACGAAGTGTCAACGTTGATCAATACGATGGAAGCTATAGAGGAAAACACCATCATTACAACTGTCGAACCGCTGAAGCCAGATAAAACATTCATTGAAACTATTACTGCAATATCAGGTGCTGTCACCGATGCATCAACAGAATCTAAAGTCCTCACGGAATTCCCTCAAGAAGTTACACTACCACCGACCGTTATCACGGCAAATGATATACCTTTGTCGTCCACATTATCAACATTAGAAAAAGTATATCCCGTTTATATTCCGAATGCGAACGACTTGTTAGGTGATAAAAAAAAGACGACAACCCTAAACGATTCGAGTAAGGGCAGCGTTCGATCCCGTTATACAAGTGAGGAGCAACCGGACAAGGTAACGATTTCTATGGTGACATCGAGAACCGTCGGACCTACTAGTAGGTACATCCGGAAGAAATCCGGTGTTTTCACGCCATACGACTCCATTCCTAAGACATCCAATACGGAAGCGACGCTTACGCAGACGAAGCGACGAGAATTCCGTCCGCGAACATCGACTTATAGGAGGCATTCCGAGGTGCCAACCAGCCAGCTGGTGATTCAGCCGCCGACGACGGTCGAGCAGACGACCGCCAGTATAGCTATCACCCCAAAGCCGACTAAGTATCACGCTCAAGTTGAACCAAGCACTCGATCTTTACCCTTTCCACGATCTTCACCCGATCCGTTAGTCAGCGTGAGGATTGACACCTCGAACGATACCACCTCGCGAGCGTTCGGTATCGCCGGAAACAGCAATGGTAATAGCGGCAACTCCAACATCTTCAACCCCACTAGGAGCACGTATCTCACTGCGAATACCACCACGCTGCTGGAGCAGCTACGCAGCACCGTGGCACCGCTCTTGAACAACTTAGGTGACAAGACCCCCATCTTCTCCGGAGCCTATTCTAATGTGAATACAGGGGTGAGTGATTAAATGATTTTCGAAAAACCATTTATTTCCTGTCCGACATAAAATTAAATTAATACGTGGATCTTAATTTTGTATCTATAATTGGAACAATAATTTTAATATATCTTATATTTTTATATATTCAAGCAGAAAAGTGTTCACTTCTAGTGAAATATTTCTTTTTTATTTTAAAAATATGTTGTAACTTTTATACTTTAGGGAGAAATATACTACAATATATAATTTTTTCTTATACATATAGAATTCAGCCCCCAGGATAACACCTAACGGTTCGCCGCCGAGATTCAGTGCGAGATACAAAGGAGCAGAATTGCTTGTAAGAAAACCGTCCATTGGTCAAGCTGTGGTACCATCAATCACAACGTCATCGACTACGGCTTCAACACTAATAGAGGTAAGACTTTTGAGGATTTTGGAAAAAATTTTATAAAGGAACGTCATTGAGGAGAGACGAACCTTTTTTTGTTTAACTAATGCACATTGTATAATCACCTTTCAATTACATGTTGTGTACTCAGTCGAATAGAAAGCGATAATTCATAAACTTGTTAGCTTTAATTTTATGTTTTAATAGCACCGATTCGCGTCGACAACATTCTTATTTCATGATACAGTATTTTTTGTTATTTTATGGTAAATATATATGTTTATCATAAATATTTCGTGTTACACATGTTTTTTTTGTGAATATCTCGCGTTATATGTACATGTGATGTATTTGTAGAAAAAAAAATCCTTTTACTTTTAAAAACAATAACGACGATACTGCGAATTTACAGTAGTATACTATATGTTTTTTATACATGTATGACTGAATATTACATATCTGACTTTGTTATTATTTCAAGACAAACTTCTAATATTTTATATATATAATACTATCCCTAATAACACACTTTATCCGGGCTACATCCTAGAAATGTCCTTAGGATGTTCAAAGGGCATCCTCGTTCATACGGACATCCTTTGGACGTCCTCAGGACGTGTCATGGAGGTCTGTGCTGTTAGGGATGCTACGTTACTCTACTGTATGTGAAGTATACTTTTCACATATAGTCTAAAAATAAGTCTTAATAATCGTAATACAAAAAAAATCGCGGAAGAAAGATCCAGGTAAGGCACTATGCAAGCCGTACGCATTAATGGTTCCCTTCAGAAGAAATTACGTGAGGTAATTTTCTGTGCTTAAAAGGTGTTCCCTACGAAGGTACCAGAGGATTCCGAAGCAGTTGCACCGCCATCGTGGACCACTTCTATCACCTCAACCCCATCAAGCAATTTCGTACTTATTCATATCGATGCAAACAACCTGCGTTAATTTGACCTCCCTTTGATCATAATAAGAAATCCTTTCAATTCGTCACATTCTTTTTATTTTTTTTTATCTCTTTTAGCGAATAGCCGAAGTATAACAACTGTCGTACGAGTTACAGATGCATTTTTTAAATTGTATTAACAATAGCCTTAATTGATTTAGTTTATGTTCATTTGTGAATATATCAACGCACTAAAAAGGGCACATTTCTTTCGCTTCGAAAGAGCACATTAGCACAAACATAATCATTGCATAAACGATCTACTGGGATTAAGGTCGATTTATAAAGATCATTAAATATCACGTTCTAACACTTAGGAGAAGGATCCGTCTCGAAAGACTAGAAGGATGACTTATTAACTTCGAGGAAGATTAATACACGGTCATCGATTCATGTCACGTTATCTCATAGCACTCACGAATCATACACTATATGCATATGTGCAAATATTGTACCATACAATTTTATATTTTTTAATAATAAATATGTTGATTTTTTAGCATATTGCACGCGATTAGCAATTGTTTGTCCTTAGCCATGTAGAGTTAAAATCTCTGCAAATATATATATTTGTTACGAAAAAAGTATAAATTTTTTTTAAAAAGAAAAGAAAACAATAAATATTAATTTTTAGTTTAATTCTTATCGTACTTATATTAATGTATTTACGAACGTAACAGAGAATTATGAGTAAATTAGAAAAGTAGTATTGAGTCGTTTTGATCAAACACACACGTGATATTTTTTCTATAACACTCCTTAGCTTACATCGACTAATGTAAAAATAAATTTGTTTACATATATATACAATGCAAAAAGGTAAACAATTTACAGACTCCAATAATAACTGCAAGAACCGCAAGAACCATTTATAATCAGAAAAATTTATATAATAATTGGATTATTTAGATAAATATAGATATATATATAGATAATTATAAAAATGCAAAATATTTTTTATTATTTTTAATAAAATATCAAAAACATATCACAGTCTTTCGACTCTTTGACAACAATTGAAAGTACATGCACCTCTGTGGTTCTTCAGTTGTTTTCGATTACGTCGATTTTTTATAATGTAATATAAATAAATTTTTGTACTTTATTATACATATAATCAAAGAATTGTCAACGTGTTTATAATAAATCTAGATATTCGTTTCACTGTTCGTTTCAACATTTATCATCCATCTGTCATATTGCATCTCTATCCGTAATTTAATATTTTATCTCGCTATTGTATCCTAAATTCAAGAGTCATCGAATGCACATACAATCTATCTTGATTCTATAAAGACATTTTGCATGCTCCATCTCATTAAGAAAAATATCGCTCTTGGACAGCGAGAAGTGAAAGTATATATTCGTGCATATAGAGATGTATGTATAGTGAGCATTCTATATTTTCTATCTCTCTTTGTAACACATAATAAAATAAGAGTGATACAAATATATAAATGGAAGAAGAATATGTCGCCATCAATCATCCTTTACTATCAATATATTTCACTTTTCTATTAATTTATTTCGGAATTATTCCATTTTAATATATATTTTTACATAACTTTTTTTCTTATAAAGTATTTTAAAATATCGAAGCGATTATTCAGAATTGGATTAATTTCACGTGATAATTTTCACAACGTGGACAACTCTAGCACTTCGCACGTGCCACGAACATTTGTTTTTGAGGCTTCCATCAGGCAATCGTGCGAGAAATTGTTAATGCAATACTTCCGTAATAATGTAATAGCGAAAGTACGTCAGTGGAGGCCTCTGTAGACACAAGGTAAGAGCCGGTAATATCCTGAAGAGAAAAAAGTGTCGGAGACGAGAGAGGGAACTAGTCTCCCCGCTGTTAATATCTTTAATCTTAAGAACAAGTTCCAAGTCACAGTTGTTACATCAAGACTTTACATTCGGCGACAATTCTCCTTCCTCTTGCACTAGTTCGTACGTGTACCTAAAGATGGTGTATGCTCACATGTTTTCTCAAACTGGTCCTACATTAATCGCAAATCGATCGCAAACTTGTTGCGATAGTTAATCTAATAAGCATCAATTTTAAAATTGACGCTTTAGATTGGCTATCAATTGCGATTGACCTGCGATTGATGCCACATATAACATTTGTATAGTTGCGTATGTATTTATCATAAAAATATTTAGCTATATATTAGGCCATAAAAATATTTTCATCAAATAACACGCTAATCGCTAATGTGAGATATTGTATATATTACAATAATTGCGTTGTATTCATTTGAGTGCACATCTGTAAATGCATATCTGTAAATAGAACAACTAAAACGTATTAACTCTTAAACGCGCAAACTACTATTGTTATTCATGCTGTAATTAGCATTTCTGTAAGCTTGAACTAAGCTCACGCCAAAGCTAGACGCGCTTAAGGGTTGAAACGCCGCCCTCGACATGTAGATTACGCGTGTTACAAAAAGCCTTCTGTTAACCGACTTCCGTTTGTACCCGACTACTTTGTCACCGTAATTGCACCAAAGTGTGTACAGCACTCGCACGCACCGAATTTCTGATTGCAGAATTCCGGTTCGGCACCACCCGTTGCCATCAACAGCCCCGGCGAGCCGAGATTCATCACTTTTTATCAGGCGTTAGAGTCGGCTAGCATAAGAAATGAAAATTTGGGCGCGGAAGACGTGTCTCAGCGGCAAAGACTAACTGGCGTGGTAACGAAGGTAGACCCTAACGCTACTGTACCTAACGGCGCCAGTAACGACATTGCTAACAACAATGACACCATCGCTCCATCAATCACCGCGACTACTACAACATCCTCCCCAGATATCACTACCGTAGACCCTACCACTGCCGTACAGTCGGCAAACAATTCGCTCGCTTCGATATTAGGTGCCGAGAATAGTACCAATGGTAGTCCGGAAACCACCACGACGGTACAAACCCCCGCAAATCCGGACATAAACGGAGGAGAAACAACTCCAGTCCCCACCTCGGAAACGCCCGGGACCACCGTCCCTGTTAACACGATAACGAACATATCACCATCCACCACTACTGAAACTGCCACGTCGACAAGCATCGCCGATATAACTTTGGCAGCAGAATCCTCCACAGAATCAGTTCCTAACGACGTTCAATCCACTGAACTGAGCACTAAAACCACGGAAGTAGCAACGCTACCCATCACTGAAACAGTGAACGCAAGAGTATCCATGCCAGCTTCTCAAAGTCTGCAAATGGCGAACGATACATCGGATACAACAATACCACCCCCAATCACCAAGAGCTTTACCGTGATGCCACCGGAAGCGACCACTATACTCGCAATGAACGACACGTCGGAGAGTGTTGAGACAAATACCGTGCAACAATCTGAGGAAACGACGCCTCGCCTAACAGAAACAACCATCATAACCGAGGATATAGAGACAAATACCATACAGCAGTCTGACACGACGGATCCGTCTCAAACAACAGAAATTACGAGCACTCCTGAGCCAACCACGACCGAAGAGATTTCAAATGACGTAATCGAAATTCGTGCGACAGCGGTACCCGCTTTCTCAACTACATACCGCACACGATTAGTTGATTACGCACAAGATATTCTATCACTTTTATCGCAAAAGGAGATTACGACAATTAACACACCGATCCAAAGACCTATCGCTACGACGACCGTCTCTCCCGAGCTGTCCAATACGATACCGGATTCATCGTCAACAAATACAGATAGCCCGGCGCAACCGGAAGAGACGACTACCATACGAATAGATGGACCGGGTAACGACGAAACGACGGAGTCGTTCGATGTAGAGTTCGTGTCGATCACGACGGACGGATCAGAAGAGACCAATCGAAACACAGTAGGTGTGAATACTATGCTTCAGGGTCAATCTAACGACCAAGGGATAAACTCACAGAATACACTGGACTCGAATACAGCAACGGAACAAACATTTTCGAGTATCGTAGGCAACGAGCGCAACACGGCGTCAGATCCCGAATTGACAACGACAGCTCAGGATGCGCGAGTTCCAACGACAGATGGAGAAGTTGCGACCACCACGATGACACCGACCTCGCGATTCGTTGAGTCCGTTACAGAGAACGGTTCCCGATCGTCTAATGATACGTTACTCGCTGAGCTAATGACTATCGCGAAGACTCTCTTCACGGAAGCGATGAACGACACGCGACAGTTGGGTCAAACTGACGGCACGGTAGGAAACGATAGAAATCGAACCGTGTTCGTGTTGAATGTCACGTCAGAAGCTACCACTGCACCTTCCGAACTTTCGAAACCTTTAGAAAACATTACCGAACGTATAGACGTCACAACACCCATTGATTTATCCGGAAATGAAAGAGGAGATAATTCTACCCGCGGCCCTGTTTTAGGATCGAATATTTTGTTAGTGGAATCTAACGCGCGACCCACCGATGTAGATGATGTTACCACAATGTCCCTTTCGCAGATGAAGACCGGAATATCAAACATCACTACGGTTACGGCCAGCATGAGTTCTGAACTAACTACTAATACGCCTGACTCACAATTATCTAATCCGATTGAATCATCCAGTAACAATACTGAACAACAAACTATTACGACAGTTTCAAATAACGAGACTCAGTTGTTGAATCGGTTATTAGAATTCGCTACCAATAATCCTTTAGCGAACTCTGTTACCGCGAATACAGAGGCAATGCTGTCCACGTCTGACGTAAACAATTCCACGACGTCGGACATGGTAACAGAATTAACCACTAGTGTAGCTATGACGGAAATAAACGTTGTACAAACGAACGCCGTAGATACCACTAATCAGACACCGGTACCCACCACGATAATGCCTGCATCTGACCTACAGGTTACAAACGACCAATCCCTCATAGTAAATGCATCGGATATCACTACAACACTTCCAATGGTATCCGATACGAGCGATACTCAGCCATTTGATACAGAACCTCCCATCACGGAATCAGTTCGTAACTTAGTAGGCTTCACCGACACTACTACTAATCAACTCAACGACATAACAACAAACGCCCCTCAAATGCTAACCGATCTCGTAAGCGAGATGCCAAATTTTATTGCCCGTTTACAGGATACAACGTCAACAACAACCGCCCAAGGGACGGCTGGTTCGAGAATCATCCAACCCGAGCAAACGACCGAAACCATCATCACTACCATCACCACCGTTCCTAACATCACAACATCTTCAACCGCATCAACAACCGATTCCACCACATCCCCCATATCCTCTACCAATGCATCAATCATCCCATCCTCATCAGTTGAATCAACCATAGCAACCACGACAACGGAGACCACGACGACGACGACATCGACAACAACTTTCCGAACGACATCAACGGAAGCGTTGTCGCGATCCGAGCTCACTACTACTGTCGAATCGACGTCCGAAATGACGACTACGACTGCCGACATAAACGATAATCTTGTCTCCACTGAGACAACGACTGACACCTCGACTACGCGAGGCACGACGGTTGTGCCGACTGAATCGGAGGATCTGAACATGATATCGAGGATTAATGACGGAGAGGAAACGACGACTACAACAACAACGACGACAAGTGTCGCACCACCCACAAATGGCACAAATAATACGTCAACCACAACAACCACGTCGACGACCGCACGGACTACTGTGCTAAATCGAGTATCACCATTTCCGGCGTCTACACCTTTCCAACCAGGGCCCTATCTGGGACGTTTCGGCGGCAGCCAAATGACTCCACTTCCGAGACCCAGCTCCTCCAAGGCTCCTGTTCGTGACTACTTGATTTATGGTATTTATCCCAACAAGACCATTGTGCGGAAGCGGCCGGAGGACAATGTGATCGACGGCAGAAATGTAGACAGCCCGTACGTGATATTCGGCATCTTTCCGGACGGCAGACTAGTTCGGAAGTTTCCCAACGGAACGATAATACCGGATTCACCCAGGAACCCGGTCGAGGTTGTGTTCACACTTAGAACTACCACTACTACTAACCGACCAGCACCCGGGCCATATTATAACCAGGCTAACCAAGCAGGCGTTTATAACAACCAGTATCAAGTCCCGGTGTACTATAGTAACGGTAGACCCATGGATGACCTGACGAGAGGCGCCCAGAGCCCCGGATCCTTTGATTTTGGACTTATTGGTAATGCGATCGGCGTTACCCCTGGAGGCCCCAATTTCACGGGACCATTTGGTCCCCCTGCTAGCGTCCCAAGCACAAACAAAATGGTATCTTTATCTCATCTCTTCATCAAAATCATACTTTATACGTGCAATGAATTTGATCAAGAATCAAATCGCGATTGAGAAACGAGTCGCGTTTCCTGGCTCTTTAGACATTTAGAAATCGTTACCACGCGAAAGTAACTTGAAGTGGTTTAACATTAATAGAAATCAGAATTTTATTAGAATAACTACCTAAATTTTATTTACAATTTTTATACTTTTCGAAAAATTGCAAATTTAATTTCTTCAATTTTTAAAAGCTATCGTTATTTTATAGTACACATTTTATAGAATGTAAATATTCATCCAGTTCGCGGTTACAGCCTGAAATTTTTTAAAATTATATTTGAGTACAAAATTATATTAATATTAATAAGAAAAATTATATTAATATTAATAAAAAGCAGATAATCTCATGCTTAGCGAAATGCGGATATTCATGTAACGGTCAGCATTTCTAATTCTTTTTATTCCTGTTGAACGTAAAGTAAAGTTTCATAACACACTCTCTTTCTGTCACTCGCTGGATAATTATTATGTAATATAGATTAACAATTCAGTTTCTTGGCATAACTTTATAACTTGTCTTCGTAGCTTCTCTTTGACAGACTTTCTTCTCATAATATACATGCTTTACATTTTCGTAATTTTAATGAAATGCAATTTAATACTTTTTTCCAGGTCAAAAATATCGAATGCTGTACAACGGCTGTACACAGAGTATCGTTGTAAATTTGTAAATAGTTGTGACAATTTATAGCACTCTTGTTCGCCCATTTGCACTTTGAAAATTTTTTTACGCACTGTACCTTTTGTTAGATGTAGCATACACAACCTGACGTTTCACTTGTATTAAATATTTGATATATTTCATAATACATAAAAAATATTTTATAAAAATTTATTATTTTACAGATTTTGTCATCTAACGAGCACGACATGTGTTATACCACGGTTAAAAAGAAATTATTTTTATTATTCTCCTGAATTTTTTTTATTAGAGCTGTGTTCAAATATTTTTATATTTTACGTTAAAATAAACTGTATAGATGAATATACATTTTTACCATTACGGAACTTATTACGGTCTCTAATCTCAGATAAATTTATTAAAAAAACAATACTTTGTTCTTAAAAATTACAAAATACGTTTTAAATCTTCATTATAAATTCATATAATTAGATACTTAAATAAAATAAAATTTTATGATATTAAAAACTAAAAGAATTGAAGGTATTATGAAAATATCTACTAAAAAGTATTAAAAGGCATAAAAGTTTTATATATTTTTATTTCATAGCAAATGACACGATCGCACCAATCTTGTTCCCTTCGTAATATTTGAAAAATATTGCAAGTTTATGAGCTCTATTTCTATTCACTATATATTAAGGTTTCTGTAGCAACATTATTAAATGCGGCATGTAAATATTTCAGAGCGATATTTTATTAAATTCTCAAATGGGTACGTTGCCGAACTCATTCGGTAATCAGAGGCCAAGTAGCAGTCAAGTACAAGGCCCTCCAAGGATCATCCAGGATCGTGAAAGAAACGAAGCTTCTCGGAAAAGAGTGACGTCTGGTCAAAACAGCGCTGTATATATCGGACAGGTAGTACACAAAATCACATTATGTAATTACTTACTAAAGGAGAAAACACTTGAAAGCGCAATCATAAATATTTCAGGATAAATTTATTAATTATCAGATTGATGGTGCACCTGATATCAATCCAAAAGTCGTTGATGTAAGAATAAATTCAGTGGCTGTAAGTAATCGAATGATAATTTGATATTTCTTAATGTTGGATTTCTTTTTATTAATAAATTTTCTTACTTCTATTTTGTTAACAACTTGGAAATTAAAAATTACTCACGCTTCTCTTTATTGCTTACTGTAGATGAGTATCTTATTTCATACATTGAATATAGTCTACTACATAAGATGTTATGATACGAGTATCGTATTTTTTAATGACTTACTAAACTAATAAATATTGCCAAAAATGTATAAATAATAGCTACTGTAATAGCTAAATAATAGATAAATAATAGATAGTCGAAATATAGAAATACAAAATAGAAATAGAATTACAAAGTTACTAAAAAATTTGTTGTCAGACTTCTGTGAACGAAGGCACGGCATCATCTACAGCGTCGAACCCGTCTTTTGAAAATTTACTGAACAATCAATCGGGTGGTAATATAATAACAGCACCTCCTGGTTTTCCTTGGAGAGACCCTCTTGATCAGATATTTGGTATCACTACCAACTCACCTATGCAAACAGCATCTGTGGCATCAAATCAACTAGTGCGTATTACATAAAAATAACAAATATTTAAAAAAATTAAATAATATTATTTAAATATTGTTAAAATATGATTAAATATATATATTAGAAGTTTCTATTAAATAATAGATTTCTCAAAATTGTTACATTTATTTTTAAAAATACTGGATAATAAATAATATTTAAATATTTGTTATACTTTCTGTTTTTTTCATTATATTTTTTATTTATAAATATATTCTCTTTAGGACGAGCCAACCGTAAACAATGCACCGATTGTGTCACGTGTAAATTCCATGGTGGAAGTTTTCACACCAATCGTGAGCACTGCAGTAACATCTCCATTCCCAATCACTACAACTACTGCTAGTACTACTACACCTACTACACCTACTACTACTGTCAGTACCACCACTCCTACTACTACTACCAGTACTACCACTCCTACTACTACTAGTACTACTACACCTACTACTACTACTGTCAGTACCACCACTCCTACTACTACTACTACCAGCACTACCACTCCTACTACTACTAGTACTACTACAACGCCGGCACCAACAACAACCGCAACAACGACTACTGCCGCTACTACTACTACCACCACCACCACCACAACTACCACAACTACTACTTCAACAACGACTCCTGCAACGACCACAAGTCAAACGACAACGCCAGGTACATTTATTATTTTCCTCCTACTGAAAAAATTTCGCTAAAATTATTCCACGTTTTGAAAATTTTCAGAAAAATTTTAATTTAATTTCAGCGATGTTTAGCTGACAAATTCATTTTCAGCAAGATTTCAAAGAAATTTCAAGAAATTTTCAGCAATTTCGCTTGAATGTTTCAAAACGTGGAATAATCTCGGCGAAATTTTTTTACCAGAGCTGGCTGGTAAAAAAGCCGCTTCTTTCATAAACTTCTTTCATATACTTACTATATCGTATACAATTATCGTAAACAGCAAGTATAGGATCAGTTCCACCGTCAACTACCGCATCGACAATATCTATGAATAACATGTTAAGCAGATTACAAGCGAATACGGTGGAGAATCCCTTTGGTAGCACGTACGGGGATTTGGCTTTCCTGAATTCATTGGTAAATTTCATTTGTTTTCAATTTATATTAGAAATGTTCTCAAATAGCAAACAGACGTTTTGTCGTCATTTTGACGTTAAAATAGCAATAAATGATGTTAGCTTGTTGCCTGATTTCTGCCTTTAAATATCGAGAAATATTGTAAAATACTTGTGTAATGTAATGAACTATATAAATTAATATAACAAATAATTCTTTATACTTTTTATAGTTACAAAATAACAACAATGTTAAATCCACTACGCCGAAAACGTTAAGTGATGTAGAGCAATTATTAGCAAACAGGGTGAGCAAAATGAACATTAACATTTATAATAAATATAAGTATGAAAAAGAGAAAATAATAATATTTTTTTCATGAGCACAGTTATTATCTTCCAAATTAATACATAAAATGAACAAAATATTAAATTTTGACTATCAAGTTCGAATCAGAGCGCACTTTACTGAAAAATATATATATTACAAAATTTACATTTATTATTAAGTACCAAAATCCGTTTTGACCAAAAATAGAATTCTTTAATTTTTATAATAAATTCTTTCATCTAATACTTATATATTTTTTTGTAGATTTTATCGCTTGCATTGGCTAATCCTGGGCCAACGAGATCGCCAAAAGCGATTCAAACCGCGAATTCGAATGCGAATGTGAATGTAATTAAGAATCCATCAAAGAGCACTTCATTCGGATTGTCTTCCGAACCAATAATAATCGATTTATTACCACTTGCGCCAAGTGTATCCAGCAACACATCACCTACGAAAAAGTACACTGAAACAACCGCGCCGACTAAAGCACCAGTCGTTATCACTGCCAAGCCTAAGACGACAGCCAGACCCAAAACTACCACCCCTCGAGCGTCTGTAGGATTTGGTTCGGGTTTATGGCGAGCGTTGTTTGGCAATAACTTTTTCGACGCGACCACTGCAGCGAGCGCTGCAAAAAGGAAACCCACGATTAAGGTGACTCAAAAACCTGCCAGCTCCACCCAAGCACCAGCGCAGATCATCAAGTCGACACTTACGAATCACGTAATGACCTCGATCAAATCGCCAACGACGCCAAGAAATGTAGATATTTCGGACATTCATGTGGCTTCGAGCACATCGCTCGCAGACAATATCATTTCTGCATCAACGCCAAGTACGATTTCAACTACGCTCTTAAATAATCCTAGATTGAGAGACGTCTCCACGTCCACATATTCACCCGAGGACGACGCGAAATTCTTGGCTGCGCTCCTGCAAGCAGTACAAACGGGTAAATCGTTTCCTTCTTTGTTCTTTTTTAAAGAAATATTTTAATAAACTATACAATTATACAATTACATTTATTTAATTAAAAATTAAAATACAAAATGATATCTCACTAATCAAGCGTTAATTATCTAAAAATGTGTCTTCTTATATATTTTTGAAATTATTAAATTGATTTATATAATTATTTTTACCGACTGTAAAAATAAGACAAAATTTCAAATGAAGAATAATAATCAATTTTTATATAGTTAGTAATGATTATTTCTTATTGTTAGATTTTGAAAATAGATTAATCGCAATTTTAAAATTGTAAATTCAAGAATACAAAGACCATTTTAAAATCCAAGAACAATTTCTATATTTTCCTAAATCGCCGATTTTGACTTTAGATTTTCCGATTATTAGTTTTTATTAATCCGTAATAAATAATATCTTATGGCAGAAACGAGAACGAGTACTTCGGCGACGACACGATTAAGTGAGGATGACGAAGCCTTTTTGAGAGCGATTTTAAATAATCAGGCTAGCATTTCTACCACAACATCGTCATCTACCGAAGTAAATCCTGCTGCTTTGCTGGCTCTACTCTTAAAACAACAAGGAATAGAACCCACAACACCAGCAACGAAACTTAGGGAACAATTACAATTATCAGTGAGTAATATTTCTTTCACGATTCTCTGAAATTCTTTATATAATTTATTGAAAAATATTGATAGACATACATGTAATGTATATCTTTTCGATCAGAGTCAAGGTCTGCTTACGCCAGATGCGATTTCGACCACGACTCGACCAACAACCACTAGATCGACCACCATAGCGAAACAAGTAGTGACATCGAGACCTTCTGTGAGACCAAGACCAACAGAGAATATACTACAGACTACGACATGGGCTCCAAGTTCAACGTATCCGCCTCCTCTCTTCGGAGGAAGTGGATCGGGTAGTGGGCTGGTTACCGCTACTAGAGCCATAGGCAGATTTCTTGGCGCTGCCATTTCGGTAAACATTTTTTTTCATGAAATTTCACTTTCTCAACTAATAAAAAAATTTAATGAAAATTTATTCTATTTCGTTCTGTGTATAACGAAAATAAATACACAAATAAAGTTTTGCAGAGAGTTTGTGTAGATTCAAAAGTTATTTTATAAAAAAAATATTTAAAAGCAATTATCTGGATAATAAATTATAATTAAAAATAAATTATGAAAGCAAATGAAAAATTTTTTTAACCACTTTATCTTCTATATTCTCAGGTTACTATTGTAAAAAATTGTTATTCTATACGTACTGAATTAATTATTTGAAAAGATCATCTCATTGTATTAGTCATTAACATTTTTATTTTGGCTTTTAGGGTGCAGCTCAACAGTTACAATCTTTACTAAGAAATAGTACCAGAAGCGCAGCCGGATAACATTAGAATGGAAAAGGATAATATACATCAATTTTCAATCAACCTGAGAACAAATATCAGGATTGAGATAGTTATTAATTAATATCGTGCTTGCTGTTGAAAGTGCATATAATGGCAACATGGAAGTCGACAAAACGCTAGGAAAGTTCAATCAAGACAACAACAGGAAACTTGCTCAATTATTACGAGAACTATTATGAATAATATAGATGAATAAGTCTCAAAATCATATTTAAAAAAATTTTTTCCTGAAAAAAAAAACCATTTTCGGAATAAACAAATAAAAAAATATTAATATTGAATAAAACATTCTCGATATAAATAGCACTTAAATAATTTTAAATCGACTCGTACAATGTACAAAGGTGTACTCGATGTCTTGACCGAACATTTCTTGTCGATTCCTAATCTAAGAAATGAATATTTCATTCGTTGTTGTTAATTATCACTAAATTTAATACCGATACAATTCTCATTGAAATTCGAAAAAGAAAGTTGATCAAATATACTAATTCATTCCATTTTCTATAGAGTTTACATTTAGATACAAAAACTCATTTTTAATTCAAAAGAATTCGATCCAACAGGAAGCCGAAGATATATCGTTGAATAAATTTTTCTTTCTCGATATTTCTTGAGATAATCTTGTGACAAGATGTTCAGTGATAATTCGCAACGACGATTTCGAACGTCGAAACAATCCTAAAACTTTGCAAACATTTCCAAAGTAAGCCTATCGACTTTCCTCCTGGTGTACTTGTGGAGATGTTTGTAACGATCATTATAATTAAGATAATATACTAGCGCGACGCTTTTCATATCGTTACTTGTGTGCTCTATTGATGTGTCTTGTCTCTATGGTTTTCTTCTTATTTTTCTACTGTCCTTTCGGTTAAACGGTGAATGTGCTCAGTGGATTGTTAACGTCTTAATACTTTGCATGTGAATGACTCTGCGAAAGATTGTATTTAGCAAGTTAACTTCGTGACAGATAATTTAAATTTTTTAAGTCTACCTGTGAGAAGTTAAATAATTGTAATAGACACTGAACTGTGCGCATCATTTGTATGCAAAGTTTTAAATGAAAAATTGTATATGTTTCGATCAATACTTTTGCAATTTCAGAAGAGAGCTCTTACTTCTTCGACATCTCGCCTTGCATCCGCGTATCAATATATCATACGCAAATTGTACATTATTAAATTAAATTGTTTTTAGAGAGAAAGGGAGCGTAACATAATTACGATTTTTTAATGTAGGGAGGGAGTGCAACGTAATAGTATTTTTTAATGTATGTGAATAATGTTACAGAGCGATTGAGAGAGAAAGATTAAGAATGGGGCAAAACCAACTGGTTTATTTTGAGCAATTTTTTTTTAGGCAACTGAAAGATTTAAATGACATCATAAATATTGAAAAATTTTTAGAAATATTCATTTAGAGATATTCTTCAGATGACTTTTAGATGTCATGTTTATTCGATCGGAAAGAGAAAGTCATTTTGATGTCGTCCCCATTCTGATAGTTCGGTATGTTTCGTAATTGATAAGGTATAGACAAAACTTAATATTTTTTAATATAGACTCTCCACTCAAAATAATGTAATTACTTAGATGTTTTTAATGTAAGTAGGTATTAGAGATTTTATTTAATAAATTTTTAATTTCCAATTCTCAATAGTTTTACAGCAATTGAGCTGTAAAATGTTCTTTTTTTATAGGTATGTATAGAAAGAAAACTCGACATATGCGTCAAAATAATGTATGACATTACTTTATAGTCTTTTAATTAGAAGCCTCGTTAGCACGAAATAATTGTCATTCCTTGTAATACTACATTACATTAATGTACATATTTGAGTGACGAGCTCGGCTCAAAATTAATCTACAATCTTAATTCAATCATTTAACATGTTAGTATATTATATTAAAACTGTACGATAATTATAATTCGATGCTGTTCTGAAAAATTAAGCGAAAAATTTTTTCTATGCTTATTGAAATCCGCAAATATAAAACTGTAGATTTATGGAGCTGTGAATGCATGGACCTATTATGTGCATGCAGACAAAAAATATATAAATAAAATATAGACATAAGGCAAATACAATAATAAAAATTTCCAATAATTCAAAATAACAATTGAATTAAAAGGAACATTGGAAGCGCGATAAACGGTATGCAGTTCTATAATGAAAAAATTCTTTAATAACATAATAAGTTAACGATATTGACAATTAAAGTAAGTCATAAAAGTTAACAAACCGGATTTGCGGCTTATTAATTTTTATAACTTTAATTATTAATGTCGTTGATTTATTGAATTATTAAAGGTTTTTATTATAAAACTGCGCACCGTTTATCGCGCAACGTTTTTCCCTTTTTAATTTTATTATTATTTTAAAATATAGAACTTCTGCGGAGAGAGGTAAATTATTGTCTTCTAGAACAAGATAAGCAAGCAATTTCCAGCAACAAAACGCAGCGGTGGGTAATAAAATGCTGCATACTAAAAATGGTTGTGAAGATATTAAAATAAATAATTTTCTATATATATACATATATATATAATTATCTACTCATATCTACTATATATAAACAATACAATTTATCGAAATGGTTTGTTATAAAATTTGTTTAATTGGCTGCGTAAGTAAAATGCCATACATCGCGATATAACTTGACTCATAATTTATTTACTTATACTATATACCGGAAGTTCGTAAGAAAATCAAATAATATTTATGAGCAATAATTATCTTTTTTTCTTATTTAAATCGCATATATATAATTCAGTCCGTTTATATGTTATGATATAGTTACACATCCAGTGTAAGTCTGTACATATGTATAATCGGTTATTCCTATATATTTCATATAGTAATAAACGTAATAAGTTATATCTTCCTAATATTAGTTAACATTACGGCGCCAATTGTATTACAGTTATAAAGTATCTTGATATATAGATGATGCCTTTCTCGCAGTTGCTGTAATATTTATTCAAAATACGCATCGAATGCCTTGTAATTATAATGTACATTTGCATATTAAACAACTTCTCACATTAAACAGATATTACTTTATCAACCCACGATTTAATTGTATATGTGATGCGTAATTGCAAAAGTATTTATTAAAAATGTATGTATCGAACGTTCTTTAATTTTGTGATATACTTGCACATTAAACAACTTCCCCATATTAAACGTATGTTACTTTATTTACATTTGAGCGACGGATACAGAGTAACTTCTATCGAATTGCAGTAATACTAGTTGCTATCATTACTAATAAAAAATAAACGTCACAATGACATGACAGATAATCAATATCGATACGTAATATAATTAAAAATATTTAAGAGAAGTATGACACAATGCAATGCGTATTTCTTAACTTTGTTAAGTTAACGAGCCGGGGCGATAACATGTTAAATCATACAAAATGAATTTTACAGAGACAATAACACAGAAAAAGATTTATTAGATCTATTCCTTCGGATACTGTTTCTCTTAAAAAAAATACATATAATTAATTTGCAATATACGATAGAGCAAATAATTATAGAGCTTAAGCTCTGATACGTCTTTACGTTGCGATTTAGCATATTATTGCCTCAAAATTCTTTAATTATTTAAAATCCTTATACCGCCGTAATCATAGATTTCTAAAAAGAAGATTTATAGAAATCTGTGATCATAACAATGACAAGTGAGGGTTTGATTGTATGTACATAGAGAGGGAGATGAGATAGAATGAATGTAATGAATATAATGTACATAAAACGTATTATAATGCTGCAACTGCACACCGTGATCTCATCAATTCCAGTCTTCACATTTTCTATTGTCTCGTTCTTTCTTTACTCCTATAGTAAATGATTTTCTAATAACGTAAAATACTAACATTATACAATTAGATATACGCGTAGTATGTATTTATTGTGCACTAGCACAGAAAATAATTCGGTAAAAGATGAGTGCTGGTTAAAAGTTGCAATATATTAATCCTTATGAATAAAATGAAATACTGAATTCATCAGAAAACAAATTTTATGCACAATTCTTACAATAAACTAGTGTTTTGGTAATTAATTATTACAAATTACTATATTATATGTAAATTATATACTATACTTTCGACGAAATGGGAGATCATAATAATTCTTCTATTTTGTCGAAAGTATTTCCGACAAAAAATATCACTTTTTATTAATTTTGTCACTTTTTCTATTATTAAATGCGCCAACTCCAAGTATATAAAAAATTTGCTAAAAAATTTGATAAATCATCAGTTCAAATTTCTAGTACCGACTGTTAAATCTCAAATTAAATTTAAAAAAAAACCAATTTCAAATGAATGCAATAAGATAATTTCATTATCTACTTTGCATTCTTAAATTTATTTCACTATATAAATTATTTCTTTGTTACAGGGTTCTAGAATTATTTACGATGTATATTTTGATCTTAACACTGGAATAGCTGCCGCTTTTCTTAAATATACAATATCTGAATTTATGCGTACTTAGTTACGAATAATGATGTTCGCAAATAATATCGAGTTGCCGATTAATTTGTATTAATCTGACACAAATAAATGTACCTTATACATATGAGATAAAAGATAAAAAAGAGAAATGGGTACAACTAAAGTTGACTGTGATGTGCATTTCATGCATCTATCAGCAACATTCAGGTGTACAGTTATAGCATTGAATACAATAAATATATATATATATATATATATATTCCAATTCAAGTTAGGAGTATCCAAGATACTAATCAATCTAAGACTGTCAAAAACGATATTTTCAAATGATCCTAAAAGGATCATTACTGCATTATTTGTACTGCACAGAATATTTCTAGATATACTACAGAGCATACATAGATAAAATTATGTTAATGATCTTCGCAATTTCTCAATAAATCATTCCTCGGTATAACTAACAACATTAGGGAATAATCATAACAAAGTGGGAGATAAAATCGAACGATACAGGCTACATATGTATATCTATGTTAGAACTATGAATATTCAGTTATTTCTCTTATTATTTGCAATAAATCGTTAATCTTAATCAATTATTCATTCTCATGATATATTACTGCTCCTGTACACAATGTCTGACAATATTAGTTTGACATACAACATGTACTAATACATGTGCAAAAGGTAATCTGAGCTACATTAAAACATGAAGAGTTCAGTAGATCATCCTATATTCCAAAGGAATGATTAAAAGAGAGCATGTACAAAGGATTCGTCATTTAGCTTCGAGATCAACATGTACAGGAATATCCTCTACGCAGCTATAATAAAAATAAATTCGTGTGTTAATAAATAAATAACAAACATACATATTATAGAGTGTGATGTTTAGTGGAAGACTGTATTAAGGGTCGATATATAAGAGATTAAACTTTTTGTCTTAAACCTTTTAGAAGCAAGGGTCTCAAGAATACAGTTGAAATATTGGAATTAGAAGTTAGAATTACATTATTACATTGCATTAATAAATGAAAATGATATTATCAATAAATAAGATGACTATGAATGAAGTAATTATATTTTTCATAATAATCATGAATATAAAATGGCAATGGTTATATAATAAAGAATACAAAAACTATAAAAAAATTACCATCAATAAATAGCATAATAAATAAATGTAGAAAGAATATACAGGTGTATGTATAAAACAGACTAGAGTTTGACGATTTAAAAAAAAAATAAACATTGCGCGAAGTATCTTCATAAGACTTTTTTGTGTATCTATTCATCGAATATTGAATATTAATAAATTTTCTGTTTATACATATTTTAATAAAAATGTACAGCAGAAGTATTGATAATATATAAATTAACACAGTAATAAAGCATTCAAGACACTGTCAAGACAAAGAAGCAATAAAATTCCAATTAATTATTCAATGATTAATCTTTTTATGTATAAATTCTAAATAACTATGTAAGTATTGCTACGCTTATAATACGAATTGTCTTAACATAATTTCGCGATGTCTATATAAAAATCTATTAATTTTATTATAAATATTAGCAATTTATTATAGATACTAATCAATTTGTAATAAAAAATAATGGGCAAAATAACAGAATAAGATGATCCGTAATTATTTTTTTATCTGATGTATGATATAGCGATGTTGAATCTTGCAATACTCACAACTGTATCCTTCATTACCCTTAATCTGCAAAGACTTCCGTTTACATAAGAGTGCTGGGCAATATTTTATAATTTTCAAATTAAATAATTTTACATGAGTACACTACAGTGTTAATTTTTACTATAACAAACTGCTAAAATTAGTTTTACTATTTTCTACTTTGGAATACTAAATTCACAAGGCATTTCTAACATATGTGAGCACTTCCAATATATACGAATAATCAGTTACACGAAAAAATAAATCTTTATTTATTTATGATAATATATGATAATCCAAAGCAATAGAAAATTTTAAAAACTTAGGAAAAGAATGACAAAATTTATAAAATTTATATATTTTTTATTTTATAATATAAATTTATAAATTTTCATTACTTTTCGTGAAGAAAATTTGCTCAAGTTAACTTGTGTGTGTGCAAGCTAATTATTTCATTGTAATTATTAAAATCATTGTATTACGACAAAATCTAATCATCTTTTAAATATACTATATATTTAAAAAATAAAAAATCATAGATATATAAGAGCATATAAATTAAATCTATCTTTTATTATTTTTTAGTTTTGATCCCAGAAAAGAAATTAAAATTAATTATTTTAGCAATTGAGAACATTTATTTCATTTTTTTGATTGAACAGATAAAATTAACTTGACGTTCATATTAATGTATAGTATGACTAAAAATTCGGAGTATATTTATTAATAAATAAAATTAGATGAAAATTGTAATGCAATACTACTGATACAAAATACAACATATTAGCATACGCTGATCACGGTACTTTGTCAATAATTGCAGAAATGTTACGTAGAAGATGTTCGAACTTTTTGATTACCTTGTGATAACTTTATAGTATATTACATTGTATGTATGTATGTGTGTATATATGCATACATACAGGGAATAAGCAAAATAACGTAAATACTTAGAAAATACTTATTTTATTAATAAAACGTTAATTTACCATTTGTCTTTAATAGATTCTATCTTTGTTAGAATAGAGTCATGCTTAAATAGCATAGAAACTGCTACAATGCAATGTTATATTATTGATCTAAAATATCTTTTAATTACTTAGAAAATATTGGAGAAAAAAATCTTATTCTCACTTTACTCTTTAAACAAAAAGAAATTACAAATGATTTGATGATATATAAATGAAGGAATTACTTAGCTAGAAAAAATATTAAGGTTTTGGAACAGAAGATAATTTTGGAAAATAGTGAGAAATAAATTCTTTCTTCCTCTAATATCATTTATATAAGCAATTGAAAGATCTTCTACTAAAAGATTACATTGGCAACGATTCAAGCATTGTGTGACTCTATTCTAAAATATGTATTAAAAGCAAATAATGGGCTAATCTCTTATTAATAGACAGTGTATTTCTCAGGTGTTCATATTATTTTGTTTATCCTTTATATATCATATTATATACGTGTGTCTTTGTGTATGTGTTATGTACATATATAAATTCATACGATAACATGTTTGATATTTTCCGTTTACTAACTTGAATGCTCAGCACTCTTACCTTATAACGGATTTAATTTTATACACAAACAGTTGAAGATGAATTAACGTATGAGGCAGGTAGCACAGATACGTTGAGGCCCGATGCAGTCATCGTGGCAGAAGGCACCACACTGCCGACAAATTACCATGGCTCCTCGCATATTACATTCACACGGAGGTGGCGGATCGCCGCCAATTATCATGCCGGGTGCACCAGGTTCCGCTCCGCCTGTCACTCTGCTATCCGCGCCTCTTGCTTTCAGGGTGACAGCCTGATGGGAACCCTCCCCGGCGCTGGCCGGTCTTCCTCGAACTAAATGAACCCCAACGCCCATTCCTGCGATCTGCGGCGGTAATGGAGGTGCGGATGATGCTCTCGGTGCACTGTCCCCAACTCCCGTCCTTTGTACAAGTATATATTGCCCGAGACCATTACTGGTGGTGGAACCAAGCTGCGCTATGGGAGTGCTTTCTGTAACCTACAAGGCATTGAAAATTTAATTAACAAAATCATTACAAATATTTTACGCAACTTGAACTGATATATTGCACGTTCAAGCTACTTTTAGTCGACAATAGAAATATATTAAACAAATAACATTTTAATTAGCATTCTAAGTCTGTTTGCGTAAGTACGTTTGTTCATCATCTTTGTTGTCAGACTTGTATAAATAAATTTTTGTAGCATTGTACAAAATCATTGCTGCGTCATTGCATCTGATAATTACAGTCGCACTATCTCTACTGCGTTTAGAAACCCAAAACTAATGTAAAGACTTGTTTTTTAGGTACCTGTATGATACCGAGATCATCACAAGAGACCCGCGAGATTAGCACTGTACACACAAAAAAGGATAAAATAGTATGCGTGTACGTCAAAATATTCAGTACATATATTTCATATAAGAGAAATATTAAAGGATATAAACTCAAATGAAAGATATATTTATAGTAAAGATGTGTTTTTATAGTTATTTACTGTGATGTATTTCCTTAATTTATTCTCGTAAAATTTATTATAATTTTAGTACAATTTCATCAGGTCTCATTTGTTATAAATTTGTCATATTAAGAATGAACCTTTTTTTATTTATTTTACATGAATGTTAGATTCAGAAAAAGAAAGATTTGATATTAATATACTTTACCCTTGATATGGCAAGTAATATGTGCAGAAAACAGCACAGGTAAATATCTAAATGGCTATGTTAATAATTAATATGTGTAATAAATGCTATATATACCTCCGTTGATGCAGCTTGACGCGCCGATGCGAATACATGTCTCAGCATAACTGCTTGCGTCTTATTTTGAGCTTGTTTATTGTGTTGTATCGCTTGCTGCGTTTTCTGGGGTTTGACTGTCGTCAGGGTGCGACCACCAGATTTGCTGGTTGTGAATGCACCATCTCCTCTAGCAAGTAAACTTGGCGGTGGTTTTAAATGGGCCTTCAGTTGATCTCTATTCGGTGAACTTTGTATGACCTGAAATAATATCAGTGTTTCTACATTTATCAATGTAATTGCGCATCGCATGTCCGATAAATTCATATCTTTATTACATTCGCATATAATTCTAAATGGGATACTAAATTTACCGCTTGACATATCTGATAGCTGCGCTCCAAATTCACAGCACCCGGAGGCTCTTTGGTGGAACTTCTCGATCTACCTCCTTGTTCCTTATTACTATTCCTAGAACCTCTTTGGCTGCCTTGATTAGACGCACGCGAAGGTCGTGACGAAACGGTTAGTGATGGTCCAGGATATTGCTGTTGCGTCTGTTGCTGTTGTTGTGTTTGTTGTTGTTGCTGCTGCTGTTGTTGATGCACAGGTGCAATTTGTCGAGGTTGAACAGAAGTAGCAGTCTGATGTTGAATAACAATTGCATTTTGTGCACGATTCTGAGATTGTACTCCCACCGTAGTCGGGAGAGTATTTTGTACTTGACCTTGCGTTGGAATGGTGTTCTGATTCACGTTATTACGTGCATTGTTATTTTGAGTATTTATTTGAGTAATGGTATCTTGCGTTTGTATCATGTTAACTTGTGTAGTGTTACTCTGCTGGGGCTGAAGCTGGGCCGAGATTGTAGAGTTACTCGCCAGTGAAGATGTCTCTTGTTCCGGATTAAAACTCGTTTGCACAAATCTAATAGATTGCAATTGCGGGAATGCGATGATCGGCGGACTTTGCGATTGTAAATTCTTCATAACGCAACTGCTGCCCGGCGCGTTGATAGCTAAGTCTGATTGAAATGTGGTTCCTTGAACAACTGGTAATTGAATACAATTAACAGATTCTACATTGGCATCCGCATTAATAAACTGTTGCGAAGAAGTTGTAGAATCGGTCGTTGTGGAAGTTTCGCTGCATTCATCTTGCGTTGTTACCGTGATATTAGCCGCTACAGATCCATCGAGAGCAGCCGCCACTAAAGGCCAAGGTACCTGCAGTTCCTCTTGTGTCTTTGCAACAAAAAATATAAATTAATATAAAACTTTGTTAACATTGGATTTTTGAAAATAAACAAAATTTATCAAATTAATTTTTCTTTATACTTATATATTAAATCTCTCTTTAAACTTCAAGATCTATATTCTACATATTACTATTTTATTTAATATAAATATATTGTAGTATTCTAGAATTATTTCAGTGGAATTATTTTCCTTAATTAGCATTGAGAAAGAATCAATCATTACCAATCGTCTGTTTAGAGCTTCTTATTTGTGATTACATGCTGAATTATAATTTTTCTTATCTTGGTCTTTAAATATTCCGATTTACTCTAACTACCTAAACTCGACCAGGTTGTTTTGCACTCAAATCTTATATTAATATTTTGTATCTTTATGGCCGGTATTCATAGTCCGATCTTATATTTAAGACAGTCTTAAGTATAGTCTTAAGATGTCATGAACCAATAAGAAGGTCACGTTACCCCGGATCTACAATAGAGTTTTAAGCCTTAAGCCATAAGAAATGGGCGAATCACAGTCGCTTATTCTTCTCGGATTCGACTGTAATTGGTCAGTTTCTTACGGCATAAGGCATAAAACACCTATTGTAGATCCGGACTAACGACTTAAGACATTACTTAAGACGGTCTTAAAATAAGAA
This sequence comes from Trachymyrmex cornetzi, assembly GCF_001594075.2. NCBI lineage: Eukaryota > Metazoa > Arthropoda > Insecta > Hymenoptera > Formicidae > Trachymyrmex > Trachymyrmex cornetzi. Next base: position 1,425,997 of record NW_017299882.1, on the reverse strand, counting down.
CCGACTATGAATATCGGCCTATAAGAATTGAATTATTTTCGACAAAATAACGCGTATCGATTCATTACAAAATCAAATGTGTTGTATATAATTTATATAAATTTTTTAAATTAGCTATATCACTGATATATTTGCACGGTATAAATAATATTAATACCCTTACAATACAAGGTACAATTTGGCACCTCATCCGTCCAAACATGGGTCACTAGAATCTATCCGTATTTTTCACTTATTCAAAATGGTTCAAAAAATCTCTAAAAATTCACTCACATACTTTCAACTTTCTAGAATAAATATTGAAACTTCATTTTGAAAAATAATAAAATGAAGTATAATTTATAATTACTCAAAAAAACTTGCATGAACAGGAATCACTCGATCACTAGTGACCCAACTTTGTACGGTAAAGGTTAAAAACTATTTATGTGTATATTTACCCTGTTATTATTATTGATGTTATTAACGGTTGGATCCACTGTCCAACTACATTCTAACATTTCAGAACAGACGTAATTATTTGCCTCTCGCAAAGCTTCATCCTCATTACCAGCATTTACATCTGTTCCCGTGGTATCTTCAGTTTGTCCAGTTACTACTTGAGGCTCAGTTACTTCTGAATTAGTTGAAGCCATTTCCATTCCCTCAAGAATAGGATATATTATCTCTTCTGGACATCCCGAAATTTCTTCATACATTTCTCGCATTTCTCCTCGTACCTAAATCATAATTAAATTTTTGACAACGGAGACAATATTATAACAATAGTTTATTTTTATTTTCATGAACATTACAGTCAATCGAGATTGTGCTAATGACATCTACAATCTCTTAATAGCGCGTTTGCAGTGGGGATTCAAATTCTTACCTCAAGTTCATGAATACGCTGTAAAGTCTCGCTATCAATTTCCATTCCTTCTGGAATTTGTGATTCGCTGTCCGCTGTATTTTCATGGGAAGTCTGTGTTACTTCAGTTTGATCACTGTTAATCAAACTGGTATCCTCAATAACGATATCCGCGGGCCTAACTTGATCCTGCGGTGATGAACTTTCAAGGATACTCGTGGTTTCACAATCCGACATTTGATAAATCTGATCGCTAGATATCTGTGAAATCTGTTCTTTTGACATCTGAGAAATTTGATCTATGGATGCTTGCGATATATATTCACTGGAAAGCTGCGAAATTGATTCCCCGGACGTGTGCGATGCACGTTCTATCTGTTCACTCGATCTGGGTGATGAATTATCATCGGGTAATAGTACAGTGTCTTCTTCTGATGCTTCGATTACGTTATTTTCTACAGGTGGCAAATTTTTCTCGCTGGTGGAAAAATTTGTTTCTTCCTCGTACACATTTGAGATGGCTTCTTGACATAATTGTCTCGCAATATCACTAGCCTCAACTAATTCTTGTTTCTCGCAAATATCTGTAATCTTGTCAGCTTCTTCTATTTTACCTTCATGTATTTGAATATCTTCTGTCACTTCCATGGGATTTACTTGCATGGAGCTATCTAGGTGTTTCTCATCAGTCACATTATCTGATAATGTATTATAATCCAAGGATATTAAATTTTGTTGCACTTCTTCGGAATTAACTAGATCATCGGTACTCTTTATGCTTATTTCGGTCTTGCAGCTAGTATCGACTTTATCATTTGCCATTACAATGGAACAGCCAGCATGCTCCGATGAAGGAATATCCACGCTAGGAATATCCACGGTAGGGATATCCACGGTAGGAATATCCACGGCAGGAATATCCACAATAGGAATATCCACAGTAGGAATATCCATGCTAGATTCCAAACGAAGTCTTAAACTTGACCGTGTTACTGCACCACTAGAACGTGAATCGTTAATATAATGGAGATTCGATTTAAGTTTAGGCTCTCGCTTTTCTCCCCATATTGGTTCAAAATGTTTCACTTTCCATGGATCTAGCTTATTTTTATCTCGTTCTGCTTCCATCTTCAGGCGTTGCTGATTTTCTGGAGTAAATTCCCCTTCTGCTAAACGTTTCCGCCATTCCAGGCAAGCTCTTGCAAAAAATTCATTGTTCAGTCCAGAGATAGCAGCATCCTAGGAATAACATAAAATAACATAAATTAAATTTCATCGATTAGAATGAAAATACTCGTATATTTTCAAAACAAATTAAACACAATTAATAAAATTATATCAAAATACACGTGTATTTTTATATTATTTTATTGTATTTAGAATATTATATAGTATTTACATTCTTATGATGATTGTATTAATTTAAAGTCAGTCTAATTATAAGCTCGAAATAAGCCACGACTCTGTTTAATTAAATTTCATCAAATAATTCATTAGTACATATTATTAAGAAATTATATTTAGTACCTGTCTATCCACAGCAGGCAGAAGTTGTGCAAGCTTCCGTTGATACAGTGGAGGTAAACCTTGAAATGTATGCCTATTTAACAGCGCGCGTAAGCTTGTACTTGCTAATATACTCGCTGGAGATTCCAAATCCACAAGACCAGCTTCTAATTGCGCGGTTGCAGACAGTCTCTTTGTAGATCGTCTGCGACTTGACTTTAAGCTAAATCCAGGTAAACTAGCCAAAACTTCTCTCATTGTGGCAGCAGGTTCTTCCGCTGCTATATTCGTACAAAATATGAATTATTTCATATGACGAGTTACTACCACATTAGTAAATGAAAATGAAACTATAATCTTTATTTTGCATAATTTGAAGAAAATAAAATAAACCCATACAATTAATGTTTGTTCAAATTATAATAGTATCAATATTATACGTTATTGTTATATTAATCTGTCTATTTGCAACAATGTTGTGAAAACATACATGTTTGTCAAACATGAATCAAAGTGTTCTCACTACTTAAAAAATCCATTGCAGTCTCTCATAAACATATCACAAAAATATAATGTTGAATATGTTGAGACATTTACATACAATTTATCATATCAAAGTAATATATAAATAAAAAGACATGTGTGAATATATATATATAAAAGCATTACTTTATATCTTTCCTTTTTTAATTTTTCATTTAAACATGGAAACAAATCTTGTCTTTATTTGTAATTTTCTAATATTACTGATAAAATATTAATAAATTGCAATTTGTTAATGTTCTATCGAATTATAGGTATATGTTGAAAATTAATATATGCCAGAGTTTACAACACATATATATATAGTTATAATGTTAAATAAATACATGTAAATTATATAAAGGAAGTCAAGTAAAATTAAATGCTTTTCTTGCTTATTGTACCACTAAAGTTCTCTATTTAAAAATCATCGAATTCCATTGACTTCTTTGTACGATCAAAAAGCAAAGTAAAGATAGAACAAATAACATGTATCAAAGGGCTTGAGATTACCAGTGTTGACGTGTTGCATATTATTAACTGGGGATGGTGGATCGTTTGGAGGCGGTGGCGGTAGCGGTTTGACAACGATCCTGGGCAATGTGCGGGAATTACCCGCCGCTATCGTCGTGTTCTTCCTGCGTCGTTTGGCTTGCTGTCGTAAAGCATGCTTAATGACCTTCTTACTATGCACCATGCTAGAATAGCCAGAGCAACCCGGGATAGTCTCGCACCCTTCACCCTTGCTGAGATCCACGTCGGTGTCCATGGCAGCGCCTATGGCTTTGACATCGTCGACGAGCGGAATGTCAGGGCACGCGGTGTAAGCCTGCCGCGGCATTGCATTAAAACGTATACTGATGTCTCCGTTCGTTGCATTCCATCCTCCCGCGAGAATTTAGAATTCACGAATGTGTCCTCCTACTTCACCGAGATATAAACATAACATCTCTTTCTTTCCCCCTCACTCTCTCTGTCTCTCTTTCTTACCAGTGGCGACCGAGTGACATTCTTGTCGAACCAGTCGAAATATGCTGTGAAAGATCACGGCGGTACCATTTATGCCATTACGTACCGAGAATTCGTGAATCTACGAAATTACATTGAACAACAAAACGTTACAACTTCCTCAATCGCATAACGAAATGCCATCCGGGAAAGTAGAGAAGCTTCCGCTTCTTTCGGCCATACTGTATTTACATATTTATGCCACGGAAACATCGTCGAGATAGATGCACGACTCGTTTTGCATCAACAACGTGTTTTCATGTATACTACGTTTACACCAGTTTACATAGCTCGATTTATGTCGAAGTTATAACATCGACGTTATAAAACTGGCCAATCATAACTACTCCTCTGAAGAATGGAATGACTGTGATTGGCTAGTTTCCTGACATCGATGTTATAACTTTGGCGTATAATCGAATCGCGTAAACGTAGTCTTTTTTGCTAAAATGTGCTAAACGCAGCCACTTACGACGCAGATCTTAAAATAAGAATCAACAATAAATACCGGCCTAAAATCTCAACCTAGCTATTAAAGGCCAGTATTCAGTTCTTATTTCCAAGACCGTCTTAAGTTCAGTCTTAAGATGTCACGAACCAATCAGAGGGCCGAATTAACGTCTTAAGACATTACTTAAGATGGTCTTAAAATAAGAATCGACTGTGAATGGGCGCGTTCAAACCGGACAAAGCTGCTAGCCTGCTCGCCGAGCGATTGAATATGATTGGTTGGATCTATAAGTAATAATCAATCATATTCATTTGCTTGGCAAGCAGACTAGCCGCTTTGTCAACTTGAACGCGCCCAATACCGGCCTATGAATACTGGCCAAAAACTGGTTACACCAGGGGATCGATTCTGTATCTTGAAACGAGGTGAAAATTACAAAAGTGAGCGAATTTACTAGAATGCTGATCATTTCATTGGTCAACACCTAGTAAATTTGTTCACTTATGTAATTTTCATCTTGTTTGAAGATACAGAATCGATCCCCAGGTGAAACAATACGCATAATGGCGGTAGCAATACTGGAAATAACCAATCAAATGTGTCCGAATATGCACTTTCCTATTTATAATAGCGCAGGTTATACTGGAATAGCCAATCTCAAATGAGTGGCACCCAGTTGGACACGGCTCAATTGGACACGAGCCACTCATAGCGCTTGAGACTACAAAGCTCCTAAGCACCAGTCGCTGTGATTGGTGGTGTCCAATCGAACCGTGATCGATTGGGATCACCCTATCTCAAATATGTCCGAATCATGAGACTACAAAGCTCCTAAGCACCGGTCGCTGTGATTGGTGGTGTCCAATCGAGCCGTGATCGATCGGGATCACCCTATCTCAAATATGTCCGAATCGTAGACTTATAAGATAGACGGAGCATTCGTACGAGAGAAGCTGAAGACGCGATAGAAAGAGAAAGAAACAGTCGCGAAGTAGTTCTCTTCTTTTCTAGTAGTGATTGGTCGCCGCGGCAGGCCTGGAAGTGGCCGAGAACAATAAAGATAGACGTTCGAGAGTTGTGGCCTTACGCTCAAGCTAATTGGTCCCCCACCGTTCATTGTGAAAAAGGGAAACAACTATGTCTGGAGTAGAGCTGTCCTTCAATGTTGTCTTCAGCTCCTCTAGTATGAATGCTCCGTCTATCTTATAACAGCGTTTTCCACTGGGAAAACTGGTGCAACATAGCGCCGTGCTAGCTAGGTTTAGATGAAAACTGCACTAGTGCAGTGATAATGAAGGTTTAGTGCGGTTCAATGGAACGTATCATTAGACATCCATTTTATTCACCCCTAAAAATATATATAATATATAACTATATTCAAACTTATATTACTTATTTTACAATATTTTGATTTATTTATTTATTTAAAACATTTTTTTAATTAAATTTTTACATTTAAAGAATTTTAAATGTCAAAATGTCATTGCATAGCTATTATTAAAAATATTGAAACTAAACAATGTAATTGTTATAATATTAATTACAATAATGCAATAACATAAGGCGTCGTCTACAATACACGGAGTAAAAAGTAAGAGTAAGAAATTGACCAATCACAGTCGAATGTGAGAAGAATAATCGACTGTGATTGGTCAATTTCTTACTCTTGCTTTTTACTCCGTGTATTGTAGACGACGCCTAAGGGAATCAACCAATCGAAATTCTTCTTTTCCATGGAATGGGAGGAAAGAAAAGATTCTGATTAGTTGATTCGCCTATGCACTATGCGTTATGCAAAAGTCTGTGCTGTGGCCTTAAGTCGGCTGAGAAGACAAGTGACAAGTGATTTTTGGAACAAATAAGGTTAAGTCGTGCCGACATTGTTTCTTTTACTAAATAAAGGTATATTTAATATCTGCGAAACATTTGTTCCTCTACTGTCAGTCATGACACTCACAAATAAGGTAAGGAAAATGTTTAATATTTTTATCACTACGCCAGCGACTGGAAATATTTTACTTATCTGTAACTGAACATTCTGAAATTTTTCAGATGGATATCGACGAGAAGAATGCTAAAGGTGAAGGCTTTAAACCGTATTACATTACGAAAATTGAGGAATTACAATTAATTGTTGCTGAAAAGAGTCAAAATTTAAGGAGATTGCAAGCGCAGCGTAATGAACTCAACGCGAAAGGTGACTATTTTGCTTTGATGATACAAATGTAATTGCTGTATGAAGCTATGAAAGCTTGCTAATATAGCTCTTTGATTTATGAAATCTTAAGATTGTATTTAAGATCCTAAATATAAGAATGACTATGAATACTGGCCATATTCTCTTAATTATACAAGACAACTTCTTTAATTGTTTTTTTTTAGTACGCATGCTACGGGAAGAATTACAACTCCTACAAGAACAGGGTTCCTATGTAGGAGAAGTAGTTAAACCCATGGATAAGAAGAAAGTCTTAGTCAAAGTACATCCAGAAGGCAAATTTGTAGTGGATATAGACAAGAACATCGATATCAATGATGTGACTCCAAACTCGCGTGTCGCTCTGCGCAATGAAAGTTATACTCTGCATAAAATACTACCGAATAAAGTCGATCCGCTCGTCTCTCTTATGATGGTAGAGAAAGTGCCGGATTCTACATATGAAATGGTTGGAGGTTTAGATAAACAGATAAAGGAGATAAAAGAGGTCATAGAATTGCCTGTCAAACATCCAGAATTGTTTGACGCTCTTGGAATCGCGCAGCCTAAAGGTGTACTGCTATATGGACCACCAGGTAATAAATTTATTTTAGATTTTTTTTTAGAGAGAGAGGGGGAGAGAGAGAGAGAGAGAGAGAGCTGAACTTGCATAGTTTATCTTTCCTCTTGCTCTCTAGCGTGAAAAGGAAAAGAGGAAAGAGATAAACTGTTCAAAAAGTTTAACTAAAAAGAACAGTATTATAATGTATATATATGAAATTTTTATATTTTATTACAATTATTTTAGTTGTCTATCATAATCTTTGATAATGACAATGCAAAATTTTTCAGGTACCGGCAAGACTTTACTTGCAAGAGCAGTCGCGCATCATACAGAGTGCACCTTCATTCGTGTATCTGGATCTGAATTAGTTCAAAAGTTTATTGGAGAAGGTTCGCGTATGGTTCGTGAGCTTTTCGTCATGGCAAGAGAACACGCACCGTCTATAATATTCATGGATGAAATCGATTCCATTGGAAGTTCCCGGATTGAATCTGGATCTGGTGGTGATAGTGAAGTATGTATGAAATATGGTATGAATATAACTAATTTTAATCTTTTTAATTATATATCGTAAATTATATTTTCAGGTACAACGTACCATGTTAGAATTGCTTAATCAATTAGATGGTTTTGAAGCAACGAAAAACATAAAGGTTATTATGGCTACAAACAGAATTGATATCTTAGACCCAGCATTATTGCGACCCGGACGTATCGATCGTAAGATAGAATTTCCACCTCCAAATGAAGAGGCTAGATTGGATATCTTAAAGATTCATTCTAGAAAAATGAATTTGACACGTGGTATAAATCTTAGAAAGATAGCTGAACTTATGCCAGGTGCATCAGGAGCAGAAGTCAAGGTAATGAAAAATAAGGATATATATATATATATCTTTATATTACGGTTTCATCATATAATTATCATAAAATAAATATCAAATGAAATCTGATTCTCTGCTCTTAACAAACTATTTTACTCCAAAAATTTAAGCCTTATAAGAAAGAATACAGATTAAAATATAAGGATCTTGTGTTATTCCTCTACCTTAAATTTTAATAGAGAATTTTAGAGAATTATTCTCATGTTTCATTTTTATAATAAAAAAATCGAAATTTATCAAATTTTTTATATGCAATTACTTTATATTTTACACAATGCGAATAATATATATTGTTTATATTATAGGGTGTTTGTACAGAAGCTGGAATGTATGCTCTTAGAGAACGCCGAGTTCACGTAACTCAAGAAGATTTTGAGATGGCTGTAGCAAAGGTGATGCAAAAGGATTCTGAGAAGAACATGTCGATCAAGAAATTATGGAAATAATCAACTTTACAATTTTTTCAAAGTCATACTAATAATATATTATTGTACTCTCTTTCATAAGCAAATTTTAACCAAATAGCAATGTATTTAACATATACAAACACAAAAAATTTCATTCATTAGATTAAAGAACAATAAAACTTTATTACTGTATTAAAACAATGAATTTTATTATATGAAAGTATTATCAATTACGGTATTAAAAATGCTATACCATTATTAAATAATAATTTAATTTAAAACAAATTCTTATACATATCTTATGTGAGTAATAGCAATGCCGCTTTTTAACAATTTTTTAATAATCGTCTATTGTTCTACAGTGAATTGTTTCATTGCAGTATTTCCTTATAAAATATAAGCATTTGTCCGCTGAAAATCTGACAATTATATACCTGTGTATAACATTAATGGAAATATAATGAAACCATCAACCATGTGTTTTAATCTAAACATATATAAAATAAATAGTTTTCTGTGATACCCCTTGAATCTGAACATATAAAGAAATTTATAGAAATTCAAGTAAAATCTGCTGCAAAGGATTACCGATTGCTCTGTCAATAATATTGATTATGCAATCAATAATACTCCCATTTAATTTCCAAAATATTGACACGCAATTAACTTTAGCAAACTGCTTCGTAAAGATTAGCCCCGAGTGTTTTAAGATCATTATTGAATATCAGACACTGAAGCCAATTCTCTGCTATATCGTCCGAAATTGGATTATTTGGAACTTGTCCATTCACGATAGGGATAATTTTGGCTAAAGCAATAGTGGTTTTGTTAACATCTACAAATCCACTGAAATCACTTGTGGTTTCTCTCCTTGTTAAAATTGAATTACCAGCATTTGATTCTCCTGAAAACGATGCTTTGTTCTGTACACTGTTAGTTTTGGAAGGTTCACTGAAGTATGCAGATATACGATCCATTAATAAAACAAATCCAGTTCTGATATTTTTCTGCATTAAATCCTGTACTTCTTCGCTCTCTGATACGTCTAGCATCTGATCCCTTAGCTTTGAATAGACAGATGTATCACTGTTTTCAATGTCATGTTGTAATGTGTAGTAAGTGAAATTTTTTACAGGGTCTTTTGAGCTGTCCGCAGATACAGAAGATGTAATTGCCCAATAAATTTTTTCTAACTCTCTTAACGTTAATTGCTCCGTTAGAGACATTGAAGCTGTGACTTCACTAACTTTATTTTGTATGAAATTGCTCAAATCTTTAATGCCTTCATCTATAAAATATTTGGAAAGAGCCATGTATCTCTTTTGTACTTCTTTGCCAATAATTCCATTGTCCACATTGTTCGTATTCTGTGCGTGTTTGTACATATGTCCGCTAATCAAATTGAGCTGAATTCTAAGAAATGTAACTAGCATCGTATAAGAATAAATTATTACGGCCGGACGAGCAATTGCTAATACCTTCAATTGAACCCAAGATGTTATCTTATCAGCAGAGCCATCTTTAAGTTGTTTTATAATGACTTCTGTATCATTTTCTTTGACCACAGAGTTTCTCAAAGTAACCACAAGGCTCGATATCATTTGATTACATGATCTCTCTGTGCTCTCATAGTATTGTCGTTTCTTTGTCCTTTCCATCAACATTCTTATTTCATTTTCTTGCCACTCTCGCAGCTTACGCTGTGTGTAACGTGTCAAAAAGATGACGCTACTAATAATGACACTCCCAAATAAGAACTTACGCCTGTGGCGACTTAAAAATCCTCGAATACTTGAAAACATGTCTAATCGTTTATGTAGATCTAATACACGTACAAGTATATTACAGAGTTTTTAAAATATATGCATGACAAACTTTGACACATAATCCTTAGGAATCTTCACTCCATGTTATCTGACTCGGACTGCATACTTGAGGCAACTCGTTCTATTCTGTTTGTAATATAATTAGTAGTATCAATGAATCTCTCCACGCAATTCACGAGACACTTATGAACTTTAGGCTCCAGGCGCAATGATGGCTTATCCATACAAATCTCCCAGCAGAGACCAGTTAATTCATGTACCAATCCCTAAAAATATCATCTGGTTATATAATTCATTTATCGCTGCACAGTCATAGTATAAAGCGGATAATAATAATTTAAAGAAAATAATGAAGATAAAATAAATAATTACATTTACATTCTCAAGTATATGAATAGATTTGAGATTGAATAAAATAAAGTTGCACATGACAAAAATATTACTAATAAATATTTATATATTAATACCCATATTTTTTATATTACGAAGTACAAAGTATAAATAGAAAATATCAATAAATTTATTTACGCGACTGATCAAGAAACTAACCTGGAACTGTTGCTTTTTCGTCTCAGCCTCGATAAAATGCTGTAACTGATCATCTAGAACCTGCGTGTTCTGATTTTCCATAAGACTCATACTTCGAATCTTCGCGTTTCTATATCTATATGCATTAATGCAAATTATTGACCTCTTATAAAATATATATGTACCTTTATTAGTAATGCAAGATGCAATGTAATGATACTCAGAAGTTTCTGAACCGGTTTATGGGGTATCTTTCACCAACCAATTAACGCTAATCGATGGATAACGCAATAGGGACTAGGGAGTTCATGGCAGTGTTGTTAGGG
>NW_017299882.1:1381871-1414447 GCF_001594075.2 Trachymyrmex cornetzi | reverse complement strand
ATATATAATATATTTCTATATATACACTGTGTATTCCACAATACATGATTTCTGACAGGTTGAAATTCTTATTCTCTGTTCCCTGTTCCTTGCAGTCGTAGAGTCTTAAGTCGTAGAAAATTAACCAATCACAGTAGAATATGAGAAGAATAATCGACTACGATTGGTCCATTTTCTACGACTTAAGATCCTACGACTGCTACGACTTTTATTGTAGACCCCGCATTAATGAGCTTTCTACCTATGCTTTCGCACCTATGTGGTTGTCGTTCTGAATGTATTCATTGACATATTCTTTTAGCTCATCCAATCAGAATTTTAGATCTAGAAGAATACATCAATAGCAGCGAGCGCTCAATCAACTGTTGAGTCCGCTGAACGCAGTCAATGAGAATCAACAATTCCCTAGCAATTAAATGCACCTTTTGCGATTTGAGTGCAATGAGCGCGGGAGAGTGCAGTTGAAGCGACACGTTGCCTCATTCACCTATGTATGCCACCAGCCAATATTCTGTCATTGTCGTGTAGACGCGGGTTGATTGGTTCCGGGAGTGTGGTTTCGTTGAGCGTCGTTACGTGCACGGTTTTCATTTCTCCAGATATTTCTTATCAGCCCTTACGTCGATATGGCTTGGCTGTCCGGTCTTGCTGATAAGGCAGAGAATTTATTGAATAAAATTGACAAAAACACCGCGGCCGTGTTAAATAAAGATAAATACGAGATGCCGCAGGGTCATCTGTCAGAAGTTACATGGCTCTCTCCGGAATCTGGGTAATTGCGTTCATATCAATCTCAGGTTATTACCGTTGAATATTTAGATTAATTAATCACTTCGCGAAATGTCATTTCCTCATTTCGCTTTATATTTTGTGTACAACGTAAAATATAAATAATACAAATTTATTTTATACAAAATATAAAAAAAAGTTATTGATGAAAATATTTTTCTTTAAATTTAGATTAAGTGGAAATACGTCCAAGACACCTTTATTGGGATTGTCGGATCATATTCCTTATGTTGCTCCTACTTCAGGTTTGACATCAGTGAATCTATTAAATGTAACGACACCTAACGAAGACGCGTTATTTACATATTTAAATACTCCTGACCCGAGTCCAAAGAGGATAGTGGAATCCTTTAAATCACCATCAACTACTTCATCGTTATTGGTAGAACATCCTACAGACACAGATTCAGATCTATCGATTCAGAGTGATCGGATTAGTCCAACTCCGTCTCATGTTTCAATTGAAATGATTCCCAATATTTTGAATGATAAAGATGCTGAAATAAATATGGAAAATTCAAATTTGTATCCAAGTAATGAAGTACAGACCTTGAATTGTGAAAATCTAGATAATCCAACAACTGAAATTATACAGAATGGTACATCTTAATTTTTTTGTCATATACTTATAATGTATCATTTTCTATAGATATTTTGTGTATTTTTATATTACAGAACACAACAATGCAGAGGACCATTTAGATGTATTCTCTCCCCAACCCAGATATAAAATAAAGTCAAACAATGTGAAAACGGATGATTTAGATAATCCAATTGATTTAGCAAATAAACGAAAATATATAAGAGAATTGGAAAGACACTTAGAGAAGCAAAATGAATTCCTTGGGAAACAAACAGACTTTCAAAAAGAAATTGTAGTTCTAAATGAAAAGTTGAAAGCCTTGGAAATGGAAAAGTTAGAGCAGTTAAAACAAGTAGTAGATTTACAATCCATCATTGACAGGAACAGACAAGAGTTAAACTCAATTAGATCTGAATTGGAACAGCATAAAGCTAGGGCATTAAAAACTTTACAAGAAAAGGAAAAACTTATAGCAGAATTGAAAAGCAATGCACCGACAGCCATGGATGAAGCCACTATCATGGAATTGAATCAATTAAAGTCAGTACAATTAACATCAGTATTTTACAAGTCTATAATGTTAATATGCGGCAGTCATTCTATGGACATAATCTATTGTAAAAGACAACAGGCTCAAATAATTTATAAAATTAAAAATAAATCGAGGACCACAAGCTAAGCTGGATCTTAATGCTAAAAATTACTAAATCATAAGTTTATTATACAAACGTTTCGACCTCTATTTAGTCATTCTTAATGTTTAAGTTAGATACAATATAAAATCAATAACTCATTTGAAAAACATGTCAAAACATACAAAGATTAAGAACGTAAGAAAAAAAAGTAAAAGTAAAAAAATTTTGCACTGCTGCAATTACGTTTAAGGTCATTTGATAAGAGAGCAGTGCAATGACCACCATGTGCTGTAACGTATCTATAACGTCTGAATTTTCATCATCTATTCGTTAAATTTACATATCAGTTAATATTCTCATCCGTTTAGCGAAATGATACTCACACGATAATGAATTTATATTTTTTTTACTTTCACCGTTCTTAATCTTTGTATGTTTTGACATGTTGTTTTTCAAATGAACTGTTGATTTTATATTGTATTTAACTTAAACATTGAGAATGATCCAACAGGGGTCGAAACGTTTGTATAATAAACTTATGGTTTAGTAATTTTTAGCATTAAGATCCAGCTTGGCTTGTGGCCCTTGATTTATTTTTAATTTTATAATCTATTGTATTAAATCACAGACAGGAACGTGACAGTGTTAGGGAGGAAAATCAGCAAATGTGTCAGCAGCTGAAAATGTTGAGGGAAGAGCTGGTGAATGCAGATCTGAACTTAGAAAAGATAAGACAAAAGTCAGCCGAGACAAATCTACAAAATCAAGAGATTCTTGCTAGTGAAAGACGTCGAAGATTAGAAACAGAAGAAGACATGAGATTACATTCTGAGGTAAATTACATTTTTTTGTTTGAATTTCTACACAGATTACGTCTCTATGTTATTGTGAATTAATAAATCAAAAAGGTTAAAAATAAAAATGTTGTTTTAGGAAATAAGATCCTTGAAAGATGAATTAATTAGTCAACGTAATGGATTTAGTTTACAGTTACAAAAGCAGAATTCAGAGATTTCTAGGCTTAAGTTGCAGTTGTCGGTGTCGGCAACGCCGAGTAATGAAATGGATTCGAGAATAGCATCTCTTACTCAAACTCTGGTTCTAAAACAGCAAGCATTGGAATGTTTGACGACAGAAAGAAATGCATTACGTCTTCAACTTGAAAAAATCGAAGTAAATATAATAACTTACGAATTTTTGTTAGAGAATATTTTCTGCGACATTGTTCACAAATAAAATTTATTACATTAAATTTTGATAATTTTATTAATAAAATTTAACATTATATAAAATATTTTCTTCTAAAAATTTGTCTTTTAAGCTTTATGTATGTATATACTGATAATAATAATCTTCTTAACAGCATGAATATAGAAATGCTGCAGGCAATTTACGAAGAAACATATCGTATAACAATATAAACGATACGGACGATGCAAAAGCTCAAGTTCCTACATTTTTAATGGAAACACCGTTTGATACCAGCGTTACTAGAAGAGTAAAAAGAGCTTATTCTTCATTGGATGCCATAAGCATTCGAACGGGAGTATTCTTAAGAAGATATCCATTAGCTAGGATTTTAGTATTGATTTATATGGTAAGTACGTGTTAATTGTCGTTTATGTTTAAAATACTGCTACAAAATGTATACGTTTTTGTAGGCACTGCTCCAATTGTGGGTCTTTGTAGTTCTCTTTTCCCAATCACCGGAAGCTCATTAATAAAAATTAGAATAGCAGATAGCACATTTTAAAACAAAAAGAAATATATTTATAAAAAATAAAACTTTTTGTGAATATCGGAAAGCAATATTTGCGGGAAGCAGATTTAGATCTTATACAGTTTAATATAGCATATCTCAATTTATATAAGTTATTGTTAAATAAAAATTTTAAATAAAATATATAGTGATAAATCAGTGATAATTACAAAATATTATGATTGTAAAATTGTCTTTATTTTTTTACTACATAAAATGGTATAATGTTACAAGACTACAAATACGGGCAGCATTAAAATAAGTGACGAAGAAAGGTGTAAATAAGTTATATATGTATAATACTACTTTGTTTTTGTAATATAATCATCAATTATATAAATTTATAATTTAAAATTGTTTAAAATTATGTTCTTCTATTAGAGGTTTGGAGAATACAATAAATATACGAAATATATATACTCTCTCTGTTATCTTTAAGTCACACGAGCTATACAAAATATATTGCAATACGATATATAATTATGAATATTGCTCTGTTAAATACTAATTTCTTATTACAATATTTGATTCCGTTTTTTTACGATAGCGATATTAAAAATAATTAAGCACAATGATATGACAAGACATTATTTGTAAATATTTTCTTTTAATAATATATTTATTCTCACGCATGCACACACGCATACACACACATGTCCATCGGTATGTAAGATAAGATTCATAAAATACTTTGTAATCATGGCGACAGTAAAATAGTCTTATTGTAAATACATACAGTAAATATTACAACCATTAGATATAATCTACTACGATAAAACTACGATGAATCGAAATATTATCTAATCGTCGTCTATCATATACATATAATATATATGTGTATATTTGTATATTCACCAGACAATATATTTGTATTGCTCCAGTGATTGGAAAGTAGCGCGTATATGCACCTTAGGCACAAATTCTCTCTATTCGCGTACAGTTTGATTGAATAATGCTAAAAGGATATTTATCACATGACTTTCAGTATGAAATTTATTAATTATATCCCTGAAATATATATGTATATGTAACTATGATTACATCACATAATTCTAAAGTAGATTAAATGTGGTATTAACATTGCTTTCTCAATTTTTGTTAGTTATATAGATATCTCAAAATACACGATTCGTAAAATAAATATAAGGATTTGTTACTTGTAAAAGATATATGGCGGCTAGACGAATTGAAGCGCATTCCTGTTGATGCGGAAATCCGGCCATTATTTTCGGATGAACGTCTTATACCGGAACTCTGCGAAATTCGCACTATGGTGACGAGCCAAACTAATAATAAAAATTTGACGCTCACCGGTATGTAGCGAGGCAGGAGGCTACGTTATTTTATTGGCCTATATATAGGAGAGATACGTCTCCCTGTGAAGATATACCTTCTCTTCATCTAGAAGATGCACAAGATGTACCTCCACAAAGAGACATATCTCTCCAATAATGTAACGCCAAAAATATTTATTCTTTGTAAATATACTATTCTCACATCATTGTCTCTAATATTTAAATTCGCGAAATAATCGTCAAATTGAAGTTATCAAATGAAAATTTCCAATTTTCCCTACTTTGTATGTCAAGCTGGATCAAGTTAGTGGAAGGATATCACATATAAATTGTTGATCAAGCTTCTTAAGCATATACTTCCTAAATACGCTGCATAATTGGATGATTCTGGCTTATATTTCTCATAAAACATAAAAAGTAGTCGAGCTGAAAAGTAATAAACTATTTATAAACATCGGAGATTCATGCGACTTTAACAATATATACCCAGATAGCCAAGTCTGTAGAAAGCAGATTTTTTTAATGTCTGCTACACACTATGCCAACAAAATAACAATACAGAATTGTTATAGAATTAGATGTACATAATAATGTTGACAGATTGCTAGAAAAAACGTAACAGAATCTGCAAGTAGAAGTAAATGACAGACTGGAGAAAGAAACAGAGCAGATTTGTGGTATAATCTGATAATATATTGTCTACAGAAACCAAGTAGATCCTGTCGATATCATCTAGCATTAGACTGTCAGCAGAAACGACGCAAATCCTGCTCTGACATGATTTGATAGCAGATTGTTGACAGTCTACGACGATCTGCGTCGTTTTTGCTGACAGTCTAGCGTCAAATAATGTCGGCAGGATCTGCTTAGTTTCTTCCAACAATTTGCCTTTCCATTATGTCAACAACCGATGTTAACAGCTAGAACACAATCCTAATGCGGACGCAGTTGATGGCAGACTGTCATCATTTTCTGCTCGAATCTGCTGACAGTCTGCTAGAAGACTGCAGACATTTTGCTATCTGGGTATGTATGTATTTATGTGTGTGTGTGTGTGTGTGTGTGTGTGTGTGTATCTGGTGTTAATTTCTGTAAATATTAATTTTATTAATCTTTTCTTTAAAAAAAAAATTAATATTTTTCAACAAGTTAATAATTAAAAATGTCATTATCTATGATGACTGTCACGAGCTGGCATATAAGTGCGTAATATATTAATTAAATTAAAATTTTTGCATGAAATTGCGCATTATAATATAGCTACAGAACTCTTCTGTAGCTGTCTGTTCGATGAAATAGCTACGTAAGTTAGATAAAATATTGCGAAAATGCGAAGATGCGGGTGCAAATACAGACTTCACAGCCATATTACAGGGAACGCTCGAATGATATTTAATTAAATTGTTAGATCGAGATTGATACTGATATTTTCATCAAGAAATCCGAGAGAATTTTTGTTTCAACTGACTTAACTCTATTACAGTGATTATACATTATACCAAGGCATATACAACGATTGTACGTATAATGTTACAAGGATCTGTAAACGTTACGAGAATTGTAGATCATTATCGCTTCTGATTTTGAAATACTAATTATTTAAGAGAGGTTTATAATTTAAACAGCAGGTTTTAAATTTATTTTTTAGAATTTTTGTCTATATAAAGTGAAAGGCGCAGCCGGTTAAATTTTCCATTCAGCGAATTCTTTAATTTGATATCGTCATATATTAGTAATTATTTTTCTAATATTTTATATCGATATATCTCCTTCAAGAGTTTCAAAAATATTTTGGTAACAAAATGTAATAAATATCAAATAATACAAATACATGGAGCGGCCCGCAAACGTAATAATAATATAACGTTTTTGCAACTTTTCTATTTTATTCGGATAAGCGGAAATCATAAAAAATCAATACGCAAATTAGTCAAAGTATTTCAATTATTCAAAGTTTTTTATATTTCACATCTCAAGTAGAACACAGCGCTTAAAAAGCGCTAAAAAAAGCGCATATAAGTGCTGTGCTACTTGGAATCAAAGTTCTTTTGAATATTTAACAATTATAAATTGAGATGCTTCTGAATTGAGTATCACATTGTAACTTTCCGCAACTTTTCTATTGTATTCTAATGAACGGAAATTATTAGAAGTCAATGCACAAATAAACATCCAACGTATTTTAATATTATCCAAAATTTTTCTATGTTTAATTTCTAAATTGACATTTCCGAATTGCGTATCATATTTTAATATTCCAGTCAGAAATGATAATGGAATCGACATCGAATCGATGTCCATTCGACGTCGAAAGCATCAAATCGACGTCGATCGACGTCGAATCGACGTTGATTCGATGTCGAATCGACGTTGATTCGATGTCGATTTTATTATCATTTCTGACTGGGATTATTCGTTTTTTACTTCGTCATCAGATAGCAGATTGATCTTATAACATCTATTCTATCTTTTAATGATTGAATGCGATTACTAATAAAATTCATGTAAGGATAGCTTAATTGCCGAGATCCTAATAAACTAGATTAATTATGGCGTTCTTTTGATGTATTACATTACTTGAAGAGATTATACCAACACCTTTTTTTAATGTTTATGCCATCTAAACGTTTAGTAAGTATCTGACGTTTAATCAAAGATTACTTGCAGTGGCCAAACTTGACACTTAACATAGTACTTCATTTCTTTTAATCACTACTATCCGGCTAGTTTTTCGAAATCATTCAAGAGTAACGATTTTATTTGCTTCGGTATCTTAAACAGCAAAAGTTTAACTTCTGTGTTGGAAAAAATCGAATCCTATCATCCTATACATATATTAACGTCCAAGAATAATTCTTTTTATTAGATCTCAGAATACTTTTAGAATAAGCGATTACTTTGGAATCTTCTTTATATTTCATATAATCGAAAATGTATCTCACATAATTGCTGCGCACAGCGAAATTGCTCTTTTAATCTAAAGTTTCGAATCGAGCTTGTTAAACAAGCAATCTATTTGTTTAAACAGGTTTTGCGATGTTCTAAATAGCGTATTGTGAATATCTGAATACGAAGGCTGAGAGAGAGCGAGCGAGCGAGAGAGAGAGAGAGAGAGTAACAGAATAAATAAAAATTGGATATATTTATAGCATTGTTTCCTCTTCATAAAATTGGAAGTAACAGAAAATCACTTTTTCTTTATATCGAGGAATGTCATCGTTCTCAATTCCTCACATTCTAATATTTCCCGCAAAATAACAATATAATATTACATCAATATATATATATATATATATATTACTATAATTAGATATTATACTTAACAATGTAAGTATAATATCTAATACATATTTTTTGCACGTAACATTGTTGAGTAGAAAATTATAACATTCATGTAATATTATATATTGTTACTTTGTATTTACTCAGTTCGACATCTTCATAATCAAGCCTCAAATAAAAATTCTGTTAAATTTATTTGACTAACGCGACAAATATAATTGTTAATCAATTATTGCAAATTCCATCACTCATTAACTTTTAAAGCTTAATTTTCGAATTAATAATAATAGCTTAATAATAACTTAATTTTCAAATTTATAATTTGAAAATGAATAATGCTTATTTCTTCAACAAATTCAAATTTTACAAGAAAATGTTGCAAGTTCATTTTTCGTTAATTCTGGAGTACCTATTCATACTCCGAATAACTCATGAAAGTTAATGATACTTGAGTCTTAGACACTCGGGACTTTGCAGAGTAACGCGTTATCAGAAATACAATTAATCAGTTTCTTATATATTATTTTTATATATTACATAGAATAGGAGAAGAGTCTATGTATATTCTCCCGCGCGAAAAGAGGTATATTAAAATATATTTAAAGTAAAACTTCTTTGTCTCTTCTCTACATACGTAAAATAGGTGTGAATGCCTGAATGACTCACCGCCTATTTACATGCCAGTTGAGAAGTTATCAATATCCGGATATTAAACAATCAACATTCACTTCTGTTCGCTTCGGATTTATCAGACGAACTTGATTCGTCATTGGGATGGTCACGATTACCGCGACTGGTGATTTGAAATGAATTTTTTGTTGGATCGGCAGGAAGTAGAGGCGATAACGTCGAGACGATTTTCTCCGTAGATGACGAGTCCTCCAAATGTGATGGCATTTGCGACCTTCGTTGTTGACTTTCTGGATTATTTAATACAGAACGGAGAAACCTTCGTGTTTCCGCCCGCAACGCGTTTAAACGCCTCTGAAGGATACGGTTGCGCCGTACGAGTATTATCGTACGCACGACGATGCTCAAGAGATCTGCGAGAAAGATTGAGAATAGTATCAGAAACGCGTCGGGAATAATATGCAAAATGAGATAAATCCCTCGAGCGAATGCAAGAGATTTATGAGGATTATACGAGGATCTCGTTCTGCGCGAGGAAAGAACCTCATCTATTGCAAGCTTTGCTTTAGAAAGGTGTAAATACGAAATCATAGAGCATAATTATTTATCTCTACATTCCCTTTTTTCATTGAATTAATATATATTATATCTGAATATCAATATATTTTCTTATTATTTTTTTTTAATTATAATTCTTTTATAATTAAAAACTGATGAATCATAGTCTATTCATTTCTGACGAAATTTAAAAACATAAAAATTATAATTTTTTTAAAAATTATAAACATTTATTATAAAAAATTTGTTTAATGCTTCCTGAGAGAAAAGTATAGACAAATAAAAAAAAATTGATAAAAGAACGCTTAAAAGCTGTGATACCATCAGTAGGGATAGAAAATATATAACATTACTTCTACTGTTATGTTTTATAATAATAATAATTTGATAATATGACATTGCAATTTTTTATGACGGTAACGATAACTAACTAAACGCTAAAGTTGGGAAAATCACTTTTAAAAAGTAACTAAATTACCTTAATTGAAAAATGTATTTACGAGTGAAAAGGAACGCATTACAAGTAACGAGTTATTTTTTTCAATAGATAACGCGTAATGACTAGGGAATGACTAGTTATTTTTCAAAAGTAACTTTTCTAAAATTCTGGCGTTAACATTAACCCAAAAAATACAATAGATGTAGTAAGTCTTAAGAAATTGATTAATCATAGTCGAGTACTCTTCTCACATTCGATTGTAATTGATTAATTCCTTAAGGCTTCAGGCTTACTACACTTATTGCATTTAGGGACTTACTATAATAAAAAATTCGCAATGTCATCACTTTGGCTTATCATAACAAAGTAAAGATAAAAACCGGTATTATAAATAACACATTATTCCCATTCCCTGGCTACCAGGCAATTAAAATAAAGTTTGTACGTTATGACGCAGCACATCAGGTCTGAAGTTAAACCTACCAATTATTGCAATATACAATAGTTCATAGAAATGCCTAATTATTTAATATTTTTACTTACGTATCTACTTAGTGATAATCTTATTGAATCCTTTCTTTTTCTTCTTTCTCTTTGTCTATTTTAGGTCAAGATTATAAATAGAAGCTATCAAAGCGCAAATAAAATTTAAAAATCACATAAATTTTTAAAGTTATTTCTTCATTGTCTGCTTTTGAGCAAAAGCAATATATTCTCTTATTTTACATTTTAGATATATCCATAAAATCTGTCATAGCTCAAAATAAGATATATATAAAAGCTCAAAATAGATGTATATGTGAAAAAACAATCTATGGTAATTTTTCGCGTCACGTCGCGCGTGGCAAGTATTCTTTTATTCATTTATATTTTATTCATATATAATATATAAGTATTCTCTTTTATATTCATTTTGTTAAAACATTGATACGCTGGTCATTTTCAAGTGCACTCTTCCTCTTAAAGTATATATTTGTTAACTATATTATTTGTCTTTCAGTTTTACTCTTTCAATTCCGAGCTAATTTACGAAAATACTCGCCACGCGCGATCCGACGCGACGCGAAAAATTACCATAGCGGAAATCGCTTGATTCGATGACTCGTATTAAAAGTATATTTAGCAAGAATCGTCTGGTGGTCAAATCGTGAGGATTCGAAAAAATTTTAAAATAACCGTCTAAAGTAGTTGAGAAACAAAACGTGTACATAATATTTCGCAATTTTGAGTTTTTAGCAATTTTTTTTACCTCTTCTTCTTTCCGCAACGAGTCTATTGCAATCCTCATCAACGTTTGTCGCGTATTCCGCGCTTCTATCCACGACAGAACAGTCTGATATCGTGTCCGGATAGTCGAGTCTTCGCGATTCACAATTTTCATGAGGCGGTAAGAGCGTCTCGGCGATCGTTCCGGTTCGCAGCATCTGTTGAGATTCCAACGCGAATCTCCGCCGTTTCATACCGCTTTGAAATCCTCGTCGGTAGCGGACGCGCGAGCTAACAGTGGTTCCCATGGCCATAGGGAACTCGGCTATGCAAACAGTCGGCGCCATCCTCGGTGCGAAAATTCTGAAACATGAATTTCGCATTACCGGTTTATTACGAATAACGTGTTTTGTTTGTTTCGCAAGTGTGATATCTTTACCACAGCAGTAAATATCGTTTTACGATATTGACTACTGCTGTAGACATCTCGTGTAGTAAAGGCTGTAGTAAAGACTGCAATAAAGACATATCGTAAAACGATACTAGTATAATAAAAGCAAGAATAACAGTCCGTCTGTAACGTAAAGACGATTGAAAACTTCGACAAATATTATGTCAGTGTTGTTTTAGTATTCATTTATACAATTGAAATGATATATTTGCATATAGCAAAAAGACGAGACACGCTAGCATTTCTTAATTATCATTTTTTCACTAAAAGCTATTTAAAAAATTCGCTATTAAAAAGAGGCAAATTTTTTTCAACAAATTTCGTAACAAAAAATGTTATAAAACGTATAATATTTTCCACACAAAAAATTTAACGTTTATTATATCACATTTTTTATAAAATATCACATTTATTATAAAATAAGTATGACCGTAACTAATTTCTTGATGTGCAAATATCTTTTAGAACCTGTTCGATCGTTTCGTAGAATTGCATGAACATTTTCCTCTCTCGTCACTTATTTATAGATATTTATATTCTAAATATATTCAGAATTCTCTCTTTCTCTCTCAATTTTCAGCGTTCAAATTTTCGTTTTAGAATAAATCTACATCGAGAAAGAGGTAATATCATTATATCGCCCCGGGAAAAATATTTCATATATAATTTTATTAAATTATATAAAAGATGTCCATTTATATAACATTTTTTCCCGGGCCATTATTTCATATATTGCATTGTTTTTTCTTTCTCTTTCTTTAAAAAAAAAATTCATTTTTTTAACTCTTATTACACAAAATAATTATAAAAATGTAACAGTTTAACAATATCTTTTCTACAACTTAATTTTAGAAACAACAACATGGTGTAATCGCACCTTATTAATGTATGTAGTACAAACATTACATATTTGTAAAATGAGCAAAACATTCGCGCAATTATCTTAATTTTATTCATGCGTATCCAATGCATATGTAACAATAAAAGTGTTCAAAATATACATCTTCAAGTTGTTGACTGAAGACTTGTCAATTTACAGACAATCATGCATGATTATGCATGAATATGTATTGCGTTGGTTACGGACAATTATCGGAGTCACTTCTGAAAGTACGATCGTACGTAAAAAATGATAATAAGGGATCTGTCATCATTGTTATAACTTCCGCAAAATATACATCAAACGGCGTCATTAGTGTCGAGTTGACACGTCTCTTAATATTCCTATTGACTTCGGAATAACATCCGGTTTTGATGACGACCTATGTGTCCTACACGTGGGATATCCTTCCGCCGCCGCCGCCGCCCCCGCGCGTGTCCCGCCCCGCCCCTCCCCCGACGCGATCGATGCAGGCGATGACCTGATTACCGCCAACGTCACTGCACGTGCCGGCACCGAAATAATGCCAAAGCCTCACAGCTCCTACTCGTGGCGCGGCGCGTATATATTTGAGATTGTTTTGACCTCGAATCCTCCACCACGTGCGAGGCGTGACGTGGGCGTGCGCGCGCGCGCGCCACCGAGACCGTATATGACATGTGATAAATAAATACAAAGAGTCCTTGACACATAGATGCGTGGAAAGAGCAGGTAAAGAGCATCTGCATCGACTGCATCGCGCAGCACGCGCGCATCTGCATTTCACTCTCAATTATTTATGCTGCTGCAGATTTGCCAAGATTTTCGCGTTAATTTTTACAACCTGTTCGCGTAATCCTGCATTTGTTATATGCGTGCTTATTTATCACGTTTATATATGTATATATGTGTATATATTATTTTTTCATTTGTTACTTTTCTTACGTGTTTATAAAATTATATATTATACATATATATAATTGTCTTTTTATTTTATATTGTTACAAATAATATATTATAAATATTCTTCAAATATATATAAAATGTGATAAATATAGACATATTTAATTATATATATATCTATAAAATTATATGTTTATAATATTTGAAACTCATACGTAAATACATATATTTTATATTATAATATATGTATATGATATATTTTATATATAAATATAATATATTTATATATTTAATTATACATATATATTTTATTATATATAATACATTTTTAATTTAATACATAAAATGAAAATATTATATATACATAATATATTTCGAAGAATAACTAGTTCTCGACATGTATATTCCTTGAGACATACACGTCCAAGAAATATACACTTCGAAGCTTAAAGTTATTCTTCAAGATATTAGAATGGAAGACATTAAAAATAGCTTTTTATTCATCATCACTCTCACCGGCTTAAAATGTCGAAAAATTAATAGATGCAGAGAATAAATTTTATAATTATGTGTACACAAGTCTATTTTATCGTGAAATATAATTTCAATTATCTTTTTGCATATATTAAAACATTTCCCAAAACATTTCTCGAAGGTTTATTTCTAAAAGTCTGCATTCTATTTCAAATCTGCTACCGTAGATATATCTCTACGAATATCTCAGATTCTATAATAGCGTTTCGTTATAAAATCGTAGTTTATCGAACCAGATATATCCATCATATGACGACGAAAGCGAATTTCCTTGTATCCTACCCCCTCTCTCATCATAACAGATAAATAGTCGAGCCAGTCATCTGCCGCATACGTAATCTCTTTTACGATTCTTTCAGAAACACATACCGACGCGTCAGCATAAACACGATTCTTTTTTCAAGCTTTGGCACGTGTCGATGATTAACGAGCACACACGCGCGCGCGCGCGCGCGCGCCAGCCAAACGTCCGGAGTCATCTATTCTGCGCTTTCCGCCGACGGTGCTAAAAATCACGCTGCATGACGTACAATACAACGTATGCGATAATTCTGGCACATTCGCGGAAAAAACTTGATTAAAGCGTTAAGATTACACGGAGAGCGATACACGCGCGAACTCGTCACAACGACGCGACGAGGGCGGACACGTGGAAGGCCGTCTTACGTCATTCGGCCCCGTATGCTCCGCACTATTAGAGAGAGATGCGGGGACGAATGCCTCCGTGCCCGGCAACATATATACGACACACGCGCTTATATCGGCTGTACACGCGCCGCCGACCTGTATAGACGGTCGGTGTGCGACACGTGCGCGCACTGACATCATTCCGACGTCGCGACACGTGTTAATGAGGAAATAAATCTATGCGTGCGGCGTGCGCGCTTCTTCGCTGCGTAAAAGGTGTCGCTAATTTTTTTACGGCCGAAGGGAACAACCCTAGGGCATGCAGGCCGCTCGCAAGGGCGAGGTAGTCGAGATATCTGATAGAACGTGCCTGCGAATCTCCTTGAATACGCTATTCCAGATACAAATATTATTGGGACGATGCAACGGGAAAAAAGGCAGAGGGAGAAACACGTTTTATCGCAAAATCGAAGTGATAATCGATATTGATTCTAAACGTTCTGAAATTTTATCACGTCTCTCTGATGTCATGCTTTTTTAATCTGCGAATTCTTTTGAGTGCTTTTTGTATTGGATACTCTATCAGATTTCTATCCTTTCTATTCCTTTGTATTTTTCTATATATTTTATAAATGTTTCGATCCGTGAACTGATAATAATTGTATTAGATTTTTTAGTTCTGAGATTTTATCGTGTCTGATAATGCATTTTTAATCTACAAATTTTTTTGAATGCTTCTTGTACTGGATACCCTTGTTCCTTTTATTCCTTTGTACTTTTCTATATTATTTTATTATACATTTTATAAATATTTTATAAATATAGTTGTTAATTCTGACTGTATGTTTGCAAGATTTTTAAAAACAAACTCATCTCTCGTCCCACAATGCGCCATTTCAAGTGCTTTCGAACTTGATCAAATCCTAATACGCATCATTATAAGAATATTTCAAAACTTTCCACGTAAATAATTACGGTAGATGTCTCGAAACCACTGGTTATTTTTTCGAATTCTTTGAGACCCAGTTAGAATCAATTTCTTCCTTCAAATGTCGAAATATTCCTAATTCTTATGTAACTGACCGTTAAAAGCAGACGACTTTTTATGACGCAAGTAAATATTGATTAAGAATACTCTAACAGAATTTTAATTGGAGTTTAGTACTCACATATTAAGTGGCCGGATTTACGTGTATAAACTAAGCATGTGTGTGTAAGAGCTGCGCAGTTTAGAGTCTTATATTATGAAAGGTCTTGTGCTACTTTGAAAAATAAATACTTATCGATAATTATTAATATACTTATATATTACTAACAATTTACCTTTAGTCATAGAGATAGGAATAGTAAAATGAAATTGAAAATAATAACCATGCCTAATGTCTATTCTAACCTACTTAAATTGTTTTTGTTTCTGATAATTTTCCAATTCCTTTAACATTTTTTAATTTATTTTCGTGTTATCTGTTTTTAATTTCATACTTATTTATATTTATCTTCATATTTTTCCTTTATTTGTTACGTTACACTTACAATTTAAGTTCTTATAATTATCTGACTAAAATGGAAAATACATTGGAAGAAGGAAGAACGAAAAATTTTATGATATTTTATTTCATGTAACAAGAATTAAAATATAATTCTGTCAAATAAAAAATTGCTTAATTTCATATAAAAATAAAAGGCTAAAAACAATTTTTAATTAACTGTAAACCGAATAAAATCAAGATTTTTTGTGAACTCAAATCTTATTTTGCGGACACAAATCTTATTTTTTTAAAATTAAATTTCATATTTTAATAAAACTTTTATTTATGAAGAGGCTTACAAGAATATGTAACGTCTAAAATTAAACGATTGTCACAAATAATGTTTTAATATTTTCGTCGAGAAAGAAAGAATTCTAAATTGATCAACAAGTTTATTTTTATAATTAAAAACGCGAATTGTAGAACACCATATATATAATTTTTATTTTCTAATTGAATCATTAATTACAATGTAATCCTAATATCTTTCAAGGAAAGAGCATTTATGACGACATTGATAAAAACTAAAGACAACATGGTTTTTTATGGTAATTAAACAGCAAACTAAATTACTGGAAAGAAGTAAATCACTAGAAATCTTGCAATTAAGTTAGACGATTCATAAAAAAAACACTTTACATAAAATTATTGTGTTTACAGATCTATCGATGTAAAATATCTAAAAATTAATATACAAGGAATAAATTTCGGGATTAAATATATATATATATACACAATATATTGTCTATTCTGGCACACATTAAATCGTAAACTATAACATCGGATTATTTTAAAACTTTTACTCAACACTGTATTTATTTCTGAAATAATTGTATTCAAAAATTTGTTTTCATATACCCAACCTCACATTCTATTACGAGATTAATTTTCCATACTGACAGAATGACAGATTATATAATTACAACTCAGCTTCTTACTAATTGCTTCGTAAGCTACAATTTTATGATTTATTATACGTATGCTTAAAATTACGTTATGCATATCTATTCATTCATCACATTTGAACTGATTGATCACGTATATGATCAAATTGCAATTGTAGTAAATATGTTTTCCTTTTATACACATACCATTCATGTATATATTCTTTAGATATCATTTATATCTTTTTAAATATCATTCGTATTCTTTTATATATTATTCAAGGAGAACCGCGGAAAATATAAGCCAGCTGCAAACTGTAAGATATAAAATAAGAAATGAAAAAATATTCAGGTCACGAGTATTTTCTGATTAAACTTTAATTAAGAGTTAAACTTAAAATTATCATGAACTGTACAAAATAAATGTATTTTTTGATAGTGAATAATATTACTGATTGTATGAAAAAAGATATTGAATTAATTCAAGTTG
The DNA here is from genome assembly GCF_001594075.2 of Trachymyrmex cornetzi. Classification (NCBI taxonomy): domain Eukaryota; kingdom Metazoa; phylum Arthropoda; class Insecta; order Hymenoptera; family Formicidae; genus Trachymyrmex; species Trachymyrmex cornetzi. Next base: position 1,396,994 of record NW_017299882.1, on the reverse strand, counting down.
AATCAAATTTAAATTCGAGTACGGATGTATCATAGTTCCCAGATTGTTCGAAGATTTAATTACGCAAAGCTTTACGACACGAAATACGTCTCTAATTTTATGTATAATTGTGTTGCGAAGTCTGTATTAGATTACGTATTGGAAATTAAGGATTGCAAATTGCAGAGTAGAATTCAAAAAATTAAAAATGAAACAGATTAAATTAAAATTATCCAAATTTTAATCTTTAATTTGTAATTCAGTCTCCAATGCATAGTGTGATACGGGCCTAACAGTTTTTAATATTTTTTATTGATTTTGAATATACTGAGAAAAAAAAAACTTAAAAATGTATGTGTGAAAAGAAATATATTTATTTCGCTGAAATAAATCTTTATTTAAATATGGCGAAAAATAAAATTTTATTCCTAGCAAATAAGCCATCTATTTTACTTTTTTTACAAAAAATTAATATTCACAGAATTGTATATTTCATCATCACATTCAAATCTTTTCATAACTAATAAATGTTTACATAATTAATAAATCGAAGAAAATATATACGTAACATTTCTTTCGCAATACTTTGATATTTTCCTCTCGGTATATTTGCACAGGTATCGTATCTTTACATTTACATAATTTTTGCACATGTTTTATAGTTTCGACAAAATTATAACTTTTATGAACTATGAATTAACAACGTACGTTTGATCCGTATATAAAAAACAGATTTTGAATTATCTTAACCGTATTTCATAATTAATTATTATAAAATCCTATTCCGAAATATTGTTTTGGATAAGTTTTGAATATATAGCGTGTTCAATAACTGATAATTAAAAAGAGAATAATTCTACATAAAAAATAGTTTGGACGTAGAATAAAATATGGAATAAAATGTTTTCGTATACTTCGTAGCTTTGTATAAAGCTTTTTCAAAAAACAAACTTTGAAAAATCGGATACACTTACTACGTGCTCGACTTAATAGATCTCGTAATGAATTAGTATTTTTTCTTCATATGTTTGCTATAAATACTCTCAATGTTCTGAATTGCTTTGTATCAGATCTACTACCTTAGAACCAACCTCTTCTCATTATGAACAGTCAGTGCCTATCAATCAGTACCGATATAGTCAGTACTGATATAGTAACATATAATCAAGAGTATATGAATATAATTCTTGCATTAAGGTGTATATAATATGATAGAAACGTGACGTTTTTGCAGGGAATGGGATCGACGCGTTACTTATAATGCCATTATTTTTATCGTTACTTTGTTATAATAACGATATTCGTAATAACGTTGCAAATTTTTTATGTAAAGGTAACGCCAGAGATGTCATTTTTAAAAAATAACTTTAAAATGCCATCATTACGCGTTTTATTATCTATTTAAAAAAAAGTAATTCATTACTTGTGACGTGACGCGTAGACATCTTATTTTCATTCGTAACTTTTAACTTATTATATGTTACTTGTTTTTAATAAATAACGCGTAATGGTATAAGCGAGTTACTTTTCAAAAGTGACTTTCTCAACCTTAACGTTTAGTTAGTTATTTATACCATTACAAAAAATTGCAACATCATTACCAAAACGTTATTATAAAAAGTAACGGTAAAAGTAACGACGTTACATACTTCTTATCCTTGCGTTTCTGCAGCGATTAATTACTACCCAGACAACAAAAAGTGTCTAAAATCGGGTCATAGGATGTTTTTTGCGTCTTAAAGGCGTCTTATGTCACAATTTTAGACTTTGTGTTGTTTGGATATATATATAGTATATAATATATAGAAATCGATAAATTAAAGCATCAGAATATGATAGAAAAGCTTCATAGAAATTTACTTCGAAGAATAGAATTATGTATTCGACAGGTTAGTCAAGATTTTCAATAATTTGAAATAAATAATCAAATTCATGCATGAAATTTCTTGTTATGTACTCTTAATTATTCAATTATGGACTTGCTGTAGATAGTAATCTACAGCGAGTCCATAATCTTTTAAATCGAGATCTATTAAATCGAGGTTATTTAAGTGTATCCGATAAATCTTTAATGTCGATTTTTTCGAAAATAAAATCTCATGTAAAAAAATTTCATTACGCGTTTTTAACTTATTCTTTTATACGAAATCATCCTTTTTTCGATTGTATTATCACACTTTTTACAAAAAAGTTTATAATTAGATTTGCTTATTTTTTTCGATTAGAATCATGCGAATCGACCAACATTTTCTAGTTAGTTTAATAGATATATATTAATTCGAACGATTATTTAGTACAAGAATTATTTATTATTCAAATTTATTTCTGATAAAAAAAAATTCGAATTCGATTTAATTCAGATTTTTGAAATATCTACATGTTTTTCCATTTGCAAAATCTTTAGATTGAGGGAAAAATACAACCGGAAGGAATAACAGTATATTAATCGATTATACGTCTCTTCCTTTCTTTTCTTTTTCTCACATTCCGCGAATTTACTGTAGATACTAAATTCCTGTTTTTTTTTCTGCACACGGAGAAGCCCGTGGAGTACACACGTGGCGGCTGCAAAGTTCAACGACTCGAGCTTATGTCTGCTCTGCACGTATTCTCTTAGTCAGCACACATCAGAGGTTGGACACGCGCAATTCTCTCTGCTCTCATATAACTCATTCTCTAGGACCCATTCTCCTCCTTTTTCTCAGCTCTCAGTCAAGATTATATTTCACAGACATGCGCGAATTTATGGACCCCGCACACGAACAACGATATTGCATTTGTGACGTAAGGGAGAAGACGAACGAGATTATCGACGTATGCAAGGATTCAAGATGTCCTTGCAGACGGACAAAAACGGAAAACTCAGTGTCAAAATATCTCGTAGATCTTCATTTTCGTATTGCGTTTTGGCTATCAGAAATTCGTATATAATATTTTTTTATGCAGAAATAAATATTTACACTTCATCCTATCTATCAAAATTGTTAATATTTGAATAAGATTATCTATACATCGTATTTTTAAAAGATTTGCATTGAAACTTCAGAAATGATATATATCCAATAAAGTCAATAAAGTAAATTTTTATGTTTCGGATTTAAGGATTAAGTAATATCCTGATGTAAGATATCACGCTGTGAAAGAAAAATAGATATTTTACAAACATAAAATATTGGAATCTTATAAGACCGCAATCCCGGGTTTATAAAATAATTTATGAATCTAGAATTGCAATATAATTTTAAACTATAACGAATAATATTAAATATATGGAACTATACATACACAATACAAGGATTCTCTCCAAAAATATCTCGTACAAAAATACTGTAATATACACTGTAAAAAATAAAATGTTAATTTTAACTTAAAGACATAATAGACTTTCTGAGACATCCAAAAATGTTAACATTTTTGTGTTAATTTACATCTTTAAGTTAAAACTAGCATTTTATTTTTTACAATGTACGTTACGTATATTTTAGATTTCCTAAATATTTTCGTATTCATACGATTTTTTCGAGTATAGGATCCTAAAAATACAAAATATACTATTGCCAACTTATAAAAACAAATGTAATTTATTTCACACATTTACTGATATCGTGTAACCTCGAAATTTTTCACTGCTCATTGAATTGAACAACCGTTCTCTCCATAGATAAAAAAAATTACGGTTTCCCGTCGAAAAACACGAAAAAGCAGTTATAACATTGTATTTCAAAGCCTGTCGCAAATTTCGATGATTCACACTGGCTAGATTTAATATTTTCCGCGCGGAAAATACCGAAGCTCTCTCCTGTTGCATTTGCGTCATTGACAAGAGAAAAACACGGGGTAGTGGAACACGAGCGAACCCTCGACGTATCGCGGAACTCGACCTGCGCCGTGATCCCCTTGCCGTGTTCGATCTTTTCGAATGCAAAACCGGCTTACGGAGGCGCGTGCAATTTCCGGTTGCGAGATAAAGAGAAAAAAAAACACGCACGTGTCAAGCGACACGCTTATTCGGCCGTGAAACGACACGTGGATGAAGATCGAGAATTCACGAACCGTACATCCTTCTTGAGAGGCTAAATATGTAATACACGTAAATATGCAATAACAAAAATATACATATATAAATATAAAGACATACTTGTCTTTTGTTTTATACTGGAGTATTTGTTCTAACAATAAGTGGTTTTTTTTTTACGCGATTGAGAATCTGCCAGCACAAAAAAAAGAACCATAAAAAAAAGCTAACGTATTATTATAAAAATATTTATTTTACATTTTACGTAAACAAAGTGATAACAACAGTTTAGAAAAAAAATACCGTGTACGTATAGGAATTATATTTAATACGTAAAAAATACGTAAAAAGTATGTATAAAAAGTATAATGTATTATATAATTAAGAACTAATAGACATACATATATATATATATACTTACGGAGCAGTAGAAGAACTGTCACTCAACGTCGTCGTTCCTCTCTCATTGATCTACACGCGCCGATGGTCGCAAATCGACTAAACCACGCCGGGACAGTCGCCATGTTACTTCGGCCCGTGATGTCGAGGGCACACCGTGTTGGTCACGCACGCGCGCGCTATATCTGTAAAGTACACGAGGCGAAGGCTCGAATTGACTTGGATGTGTTTTCGCGGCCAGACGGAATAATTTCAAGGGTTTATGATTAAGGAAGTTCAAAAGACATATATCACACAGATATATATTAATATTCATATTTTATATTTAAATAAATTATGTATACATATAAAAGTTATATTTGTAATATTATTCTATTTTTATTGAATACATTTTCATAGCTTACTTTACTTTACTTTTGTTGATATTTTGATTGTTATAAACTAAAATTTTAAAAATAGTAACAAAAGTCTAAATGTTTTTATATAAGTACGCAAAGTTTCCTTGCGATTTAGCGATTACAAGTTTCAAGGCTTTAAAACAAATAAATATTTTATTTTTTTAATGGACGACTAATTTCTGCAATGTAAAACTTTACATAAATTATTTTAAATATTCATATAATAAAAACTGAAATTTTGTTATTTTATAATACATTTCCATATCTCTATATTAAAGCAAAGATTTTTTAAATACTATTTCTTAAAATAATTTTTGATTCAGATGGTAAACCGTCATTAAAAATTTTTTGTATTATTTTATGTGAAATCTAGAGTAATTTGTAATATCTTCATAATTTTTTTATTATTTTGAAATATCTATCGTACTCCTTAAGCCAACTTCGATTTGGGTTTAGGGGCTTGATTCTTGAAAAGTATATCTCGAACGAAAACCAGGAAAATTTATAATATACGAAACGTATACTACTGTGTATTTCCGTATATTTTCATCTGTGATACTTTTCAGGAATCTAGACTCTGGAGCGAATGGTTTCATACGAAAAGAAAAGAGATTGTTTTCTCGAGGTAGGAAAAAAGCTATTCCTGGGAGGGAGCCATTTTTCCCAAGCGGAAATAAACTCAGGGAAACATAGTGATCGTAATTTGTAATACATATAAGCAATGTCGACATTAAAGTAGTAGAATTTTTTGAAACTTCACGAAACTTCTTCGAAAGATATCTTTAAAGATATGTACGTCCTGCTTTTAAAAGTTGAATTTCTGGTAAAATCGTATAAAGATTCGTATCTACCGCATATCATAAGCAATCCTTTTCGATATGTCTGTAAAAAAAAAGAATTATTTATATTCTTAACAAAATATAAAGGGATGATTTATTGTTATAAATAAAAAAATGTATCATTTTTTAAATATTTTTAAAATCGATATATACTCAAAATATCTTTTGATTTATCTCTTAAGAATGTCTCAATTTTTCTGAGGAATTCAGAACGTTCCTCGAAGCATGAAGGGTCTACCTACGACGCAAAAAGTATGAGTTTACTATTAAAATATATGGAAATGTATGCAGAAGAAATCCGCGAGAAATATGCAAGCATCTATCTTTACAATCATTGTAACACGCATGAAGCATGACACAATTCGCAATTCTAAACAAAAATTAACAAGCGTGATAATACACAATATTTTCGATTTCGATGACATTATAATATTTATAATTTTGATCGGACAAAGTTATCTAAAGACTTGCGATTTTGCGAAACTCGACTACATGAGATAAGCACGAGTATAAAGTCTCATTATGATTTGAACAAAGTTCGAATGTTCTGATACGGCTATTTGCTTCTTTACTTTTCTAATTTAACTATTAATTTTGGTGGCTTTAGATTCCGAATTATCCGAACGATGAATTTGGTGCACTTCGATATATCAGTGAAAGAACATGTGGATTCAACACGTCTATATTCGTATATTCTCGCTAATTATGTTTGATTGCACCATCAGCCGTCTGAATTAAATGCCCGAACAGATTAAAGGTTACATTAAATTAAAATAAATTGTGACTCTGATAAATCGTGATAAATCGAAAAGTGACTTTTAATTATCATTTTGACATTATTTTAATGTCATCAAGAGCTTTCAATTGTTCCGCTTATGTAAACTTAACTTTGCGCTCCGTTGTTTTTTCGCATACCTTGTAGCGTTTTCTCTTGACTGCACTATAGTACATACTGACAATGAGTACATGTTAAAGCCGTCATACACAAATTGTAAAGATGTATGTTTAATGTAAGTACAAAAACGAATTAAATCGTACAATCCTCAAAAGATTTTATTGTGCTGTTAAAATCTGTATTTTATAATTCAAAATATATGAATTGTACTTTTACACAATTTAAATCAGTGTATAACAGCTTTAATATGCACTCAGTGGTGCACCAATGCAACCAAAAGAAAATGGTATTAATTACTCATCTGCGATTCTTCTCTCAAAAAAGGAAAATTCAGCTAAACAAAATCGGATCCTAATAATATTGATTAAAAGCTATCTTTTGCAAATGATCGAATGAACATTCACATCGATTCAATATCTCCTGCGCAATTTCACGCAATCATACATTTACATGCGTTCGATGCACGCACATTCAACGATACTCGATGGAAATAAATATTCGAGGATGATTTTTTTTAACTTTAAGACTCCACAAACAAAAGTTCTTATAATATTAAAATGATATCAAAATAACTCCAAAATGATCACTAAAAAGAAACTTTTCCATTCATAATTCATTTTAACATCATTTGACATTATCATTGATTTGATGTTCTGCAATGTTCTTGGGTCCTACGTACTCACTGCTACCATATATCATGGATTGTAACGTCAGAAGCGAGAAAAACACATACAGAAAAAATTCTTGTAAAATATATTAAAATGTATTTTTTAATAAAATATTTCATAAAACAGTCAACAAAATAAATTTGTAAAATTCACCGAAAACTCTCCTTGTGTTCCGGTAATTAATAAATGATCATATATTTGAAATTAAATTATATCTATAAATGAAAAACGAAACAAGCTATATGACAGCTGTTGAATTGAGATAAATATGATTTTATTCCATTCCAAAATAAAAAGAGAGTTTTCAGTATATTTTATAATTTTACAAATATATTTTATTAAATACAAATATTATCTTAATAAAGATATATTATTTCAATATATTTTACCAGAGTTTTCATTACGTGTATTTCTCACTTCTGACATCGTCAATCCGAAGATCCATGATGAGTAGTCGAAAACTTTAATAAATGAGCTCACTCGGTTACAAAAATCCTAAGATCGACATTTCTCATTCTCAGAAATCAATAGATTATCAAAGCTCAGACCTTCATCCAAACTAATACGTTCTCGCTGCTCTGAGGATCAATCTTCCAATGTCGCTTCTTTCGACGATCAATATCAGTTGGTGCAGCTAAAACCTAGCCATTTCAAGAGACGCATGAGCGCAAAAATGTAATTGAATAAATAATTTAATTACTTTTTTTGATTTTATCTCCGTTATTAACAAATTGTTTTTACGTGCTCGATTGGCGTCACAACGAGCCTGATATTCTTTCACTCTCTTCTTACAATGATATCATTTCTTTTTACACAAAAATCATTTATTATTACGTACATCAACTGATATAAATGGTTTTTATATAGTTATGTATTCTTGTATCTACTGTTTGTTTGTTAGATTTTTTCTGATTTTTTGATAACAGTTCTTTGATATAAAATCTTGTCACGCACCTTCCTCTTTACAACTTCTTGAATTAAATCTTTAAATCAGTTCTTATGCGTTTTTAAACTATAAAAATTGAAGCAGAATTTTTCAATAACTGTTTTTTCAATAACTGTCTTTGATGTTATTAACGATTGTTGATTAACAGATGTAATATCTCTCGTTTGTCATTCGCAAATTAATAATTTCTTATCATAATGCTGTATTTTCATAAACACACTGAACACACATCACTAAAAACTTGGAGATTAAAAGATGTTAAAGTTTCTTAATAATTTCTTGCGTCAGTCATTTTTTGCTATAGAGTTAAAAAAGTCAGAAAATATACGCAATATTTTTACAAGAAGAGTTACATTCATATTATATAAATAACTTTTCGACAATAAAATCGTCAATTGATGTAATAGATTAAATTTTTATGTAAAAAATTATAACAATTATAATGTTATAACGGTAACAATTTTCTTTGAATTTTTATTAACTCACAAACAGAAAAATTAATTTACAACACGTTTCACACACGAAGTCTCCATTTCATATACAATTCTTATCAATTTTTGTTGATTTATCATTGTTATGCAATAGAATTAAAAATTAATTAAAATTAGAATTTTTATATCCTTTATGGAAAATCACTCAAAAATTACTAATTTTATTGTTATCTAACGTAATCTCCCTTCCTTTCTTTTTATCGCAGGTTATCTGAAGGACGAAAGGGCGGTGAAATAAGACATTGATGCCTGCATCATCTTAAAATTCAAAATAATTATATGTCTCCATAGTACTATATAATGTTGTATTTACAACATTTGTTGAATTGAAAATAGCCATTCTTACCGAAGCATAATTCGCCATCGATAACACGTACATTTTGCCAGCCGTTAATGTACAAGGCACAAAACCTCTATAAAGTAATATACTCAATAGTCGTGTCGTTCTTTGCGACGTTTTGTACCACAACATGTTGTACCTACAAACAGTAACACAACGCATTACTTTCTACAATAATTAGCTGTTTTTTTTTAAATAATTGAATTATTTAAAGTAAATTTAGAAAGAACAAACAATTTAAAGAAATAGAAAATAAAATAATTTTAAGAACACTTAAATAGGTAAGCTGAGAAATAAATAGAACAGTTATTCTTCTGCGCTGCTGAGGATCAGAAAGCAAAAAATTTTAGATACTTTTTCCCGAAAAATCTATCTGCATTTTACCACATTTTTGTTATATTTTTCCACATCGCGCGAATAACTTTGGTGCGACATATTTACGCTTTGAGGAATATATCTGCACTATGGTCCATTATTCTTTGGCCGGGATAACTCAAAACGAAAAGATGTATGAAAGCACCTATTACCATCGCTACATATCTGACCATCTCTTCTTTATGGTTCATTAAAGAAATTATCTGCAAAAAAATTAAATGCAATCAGTGCTGTCCAAGATTTGTCATTTTGGCTTGACGCTCGGCGTTCATGCCTATTACTTTCTTTTTTGTTCATTATAAAAAATAAAACAATAGTCTAGGTAGTACTGTCATAATTGAGTTATAATCTCATAAGACGTCATCATGCCCGGTAAAAATTTGTTCATGCATGAGTGTGTATAAATATGTACCTATAAATATATGTAAATATTCGTAAGCATGTACAATCATATATGAAATATGTTCATACATCCCTCTTTCTTTTGTAAAATTACTTTTTAGTATAATAAAAATAATAATAATAACGTGAAAACATAAAAAATAATTAAAGGGATAATTTTCGAATTGTTCGTTTAAAAAAAACAATTTTAGCAAAATGTATAAAAATTGCTCATACACAATTATGCATAATTTTATATATAATTATACATAAGTAATTTTTTTACATTTCTTCAAACTTGATTTTTTCTAAAACAATAGTGTAAAAATTGCCTTTTTAATTATTTTTAATTATGTTTTCACATTACTATTATTATTTCTATTACACTAAAAAGTAATTTTACAAAAGAGGAATGTATGAACATATATGGACATATTTCATATATGATTATACGCACGTTTATGAATATTTATGTATGTTTATATATATTCATGCATAAAAATTTTTTACCGGGTGACGTCATTTGATACTAAAATTTGTAAATAAAGTCATTAATATAATATCCTTATAATATTATGACTTCTGTGTTCTACGTGAAAGGCGTGAATGCTATCAAGCTTATACTGCCTAGAATTACGAATTTTAGGCTAGCTCTGTTCAAGAATGATTGATGACATAAAACAGTTTCTAATTGACAACGTATATCATATAGTCATTAGCTCACTTGAATTCCTAAAAGACTCATAACGATGATAGTAATGAAGAGTAACATAAATGAATACATTTCAAATAAAGAATTCAACAAACGGACATATCTGAAAAACACACAAACAAATGATTTAAATGCAAAACATTTTGCGGTATCCGAAATGAATGCAAAACTCACTCAATACTCAGCTGGTGTTTCCGCAAGAGAAGTACCAGTTCGCGATAAGTCTGGTCTTCATAATCTCGTGATTTGCTCTTATTACAAATTACATCCTTTACATCCTCAACAAAATAATTGTTTTTCTTTGAATTACTTTCCGAGACTAGATTTTCTAGTCGGTGCCTTTGAAACACGATCAAAATTTTATCTACGATATGCGAATATTTAAAAAAGAAAACAAATTTTTCTTTTACACATTCAAGATTCTCAGAAAATGAATAGTATAGATATACGATACCCAACAGCGGCGAACAGACTGCACGCATGTTGCGCGAGCGACATGTAGCTCGTATCGGTTATTATCATGAGGCTCATAGTCAGTACAGTTGTCAGGTATGAGTGGAGTAATACAGGATAATAATACAACTCTCTGTCGAAGCTGTAGTCGATATCGAACAGGTATTTGTAAGAGCGCGATTTATTAAGAGGAATAAAAAGATCCAATAATTGCGGTGTTACTGGGATCAGCATGTAAAGACTCATCAACGAATAAATCATAACTGCAACTTGCATTATTATTACGATGTAAAAATGTACAAATAAACAATCAAGCCGTATTATTTAGATTCAGGTACAATGTACAATATGCGATTTATAATAATACATGAATAGTGAATGTCAATCATGAATCATGATGAGTCGACGTTAAAAGCCACAAGACATGCGTGTGATTTGTTTCATCATTACCGGCGTAACTTATCGTTATTTTCCTTCCTACGATAGCGTATTCGTGCAAAATTTGTATTTCCAAAGAATGCGTAAAAATGCGCCAGTGATAATCGATGAGCGCAAACAGGTGTTCTATCTGAGAAACAATGCAAAACGAAGGATACAATCCGCGTCTTGTGATTTTTAAGGGCTTAAGTAAAAGAAGAAGAACCCGCGAAATCTTACATTCTTGTTTTTAAAAACTATAGTGAACAATTTACAATAAGCGCCAAATGTAATTATCATTACAATGAAGCATTCGCAGTCCTCGGTTATGGTTTGCCATGTTTCAGACAGTCTTATAAACTGAAAATCGATTATAATAATTATGAATACCTTTGCGCGTCTCTAGAATTTCCACTTACCTGCATTAAGAACGATGTAAGTTATCGATATGCAGAGTGGAAAGCATTATTTTTTGTTACTTTTCCATTACTTTTTATAATAAACATGACGTTGCAATTTTTTTATGATTAAACGCTAAGATTGTGCTAAGATTTAAAAAATCGGCTTACAAAAAAAAACTGCAACGTCATTATCAAATTATTTATTATAAAAAGTAACAGAAAAATAACAAAAAAAAATAGCGCTTCTCAACTCTATTAATATATGTACAATTGCGACAAGAATAATTTTGGCCAATTTTGAGTCGATTTCTGTTTTTTTAACAAAAATATGCCAAATAGATTTAATTTTTAAAGCAATTAGAATTAAAAAAATTTTCTAATTAGCTGGATCAAATTTTAATTTTTAGGGAACTTTGAAATTTTAATTGCTTAAAAAACACAAAATTATATTTGTAATTTTTTAAGAAATCGATTTAAAATTGATGAAAAAAACATAATATCTGAATCATGTATATGTAACATCGTTATTAATTAACTACGTTATTAATTAATTATTTATTGGCATTATAATACTATAAAGTCAAATATATCTTGGGTATCTGTGAGTTTAAAAAAGTTGTCAGAAAATCATTCTCAAGATGCTCTCTCAAAAAAGTTATTTAAAACTGGAAAAAGTTTTATTTAAAGTCGTTTTTCAAGTTTTTGTTTAAGTAATTACACGCGAGGTATATGTTAAAAAATGATAATTTAAAATTACTTGCGGCATAATTAGAGGTCAACCGCATAATTTTATTGACTGAATTGCTTTAGTATGTTTAATTGATATGAAGTATAACACAGATACACACACATACATACACACACATTCAAGTTTTTTTGCAGAAAGGTGTATATCTAAAATATTTTATTGTGTCAACAAATTTAGAAAGGCAATTTTGAAATTGATGCTATATGTTTCTCCAATCACGTCTAAAATACGCTACACATATGCTAACTACACGGAGATACTCTTTCTCCCTTTCCTTCTCTCTCTCTCTCTCTCTCTCTCTCTCTCTCTCTCTCTCTTCTTTTTACGAATTTTATTCACGCAACGGTTTTTGCACACCGACACACATAGTTTTACACCGACAATGTAAAAAACGGCAGGAATTTACCTCGAGAAAACCGATGCTGAAAACAAAAGACATTATTATGGTCGGCAACAATATTTTTATGAATTTACTTTGCGTTGGCCAACCGCCAAGTTTCGACAAGAGGATCTTGTTAATATTGTAATAACGTTCCACCGCCGACTGCATCTCCCCGACTTGGTTGTCGCGCGGCTGTCGATTCTCCCTCGAGATTCAGACATTTTCCAGACATTCCCTATATCATAAGTACCACATTGCGCGTATTCACTATAATAACGTGGTACGGTATTGCGAAGTAACATTGTCTGTCTGATAATCGCGGGTTGTCGAGAAACGCGTGTGTCGCGCTCCTTTATTTCTTATTCCGTTCTCATTGTAGGAACGATAAAAAAAAAAAAGAAGTCACACAGAAATTATACTTTGCGAAATGTCAATCGCCACGGTGACAGACACTATACTTGTCTACATATCTCCTCCCCCGAATTCGCAATGCGTTAAGAATACTGTATTTTTTGCTTTTCTCCTCGTAATATCGTACGATTTTTAATGTGAGCTGTGTCACGCTGATAAGTACACGATAAGCATAGCAGGAAAGTTGAGCGACATGAAAAACCGCACGATATGAGCCAAATAAATTACAGCTTTCACGAAGGGGCCGGGGTTCGCTTATAACACGAGGAGACACGTGCTGTCGTATAAAAATCTGACTGATGAATAATTTATTTTTTTTACTTTCAAGTGTTTTATCCTGAATGCTATTACGATTTGATCTGCGCGTCTGCCGTGATCTACTGTAATAGATTGCACCGGCACGTGTCAATTCGTAAGAAGTAGAGCAAATTGAGAATCATATTAAAAATGGAGTGAAATATAAATACAAGATAAAACATTTCCACCGAGAAGGAAGATGATTCAGGCGCCTACTTTTTAAAAATAAAAAAGGTATGTGATGTAATTTAATGAAGAATCTACATTTGGAAAGAAGTATAATTATTATCAATACAAATAAGATATATTGAGAAATAATACTGAGAGATTAATATGTCTTATTCGTAAAAATTCTGTAAATTTATTATTATGTATAAATTTTTTGAATTGACATTATTTAAATTTTATTACTCCGGATGACTGAGAATCCATGCAGACATCTATTTAATATATTAAACTTGAAAGTAATATAAAAATAATGTAAAATAGATGTGTTACGCATTTTTTTGTATCTTTTACATTTAATTAAATAAACATATCTTTTTTTCAGACATTCTCAGAATATGTTTATTTTTTACTGTGATGTTTATCTCAATTAGCTTAGCAGAATAATGACAGAGTGATATCTAGTGAAGTTTAATAAAGCAAAATAGACGTCATTATGAAGTTTTTCACATTACTCTGCTAAGTTATTATTGCATTTTGCATTTAGACATTATTATGCAACTGATAATCCAGCTAATATATTTTGGATATTATCTATAAGTTTTATTCTCATTATCTATTAATTTGCTCAAAATCTAATTATCGTCCACTTATAATATAAAAAATGTTTCAAGTTTTATTGTTTATTATATTTTATATTATAAGCCGCAAAATTACTTAAGAGGATAAGAGCGTACAGTAAATATAAGCAGAGAGAAACCTGAGAGTGGACATCCCGGCCTTTTTCGTATACCAAACCTCGTAGAGTAATATCCACGTTTTTGTGGTTCTTTTCCATGCTATTATGTGAACGAACAATCAAAGTTGATTATTCATTGTCTAATATATACACATATCATAGTATGGAAAAGAACCACAAAAACGTGGATATTACCTTACGAGGTTTGGTACATGAAAAAGATCGGGATGTCTACTTTGAGGTTTCTCTCTGATATAAGTAAGAATCTCTTTTGGAGAAATTTACACTTACGTCTTGTATGTTCGATAAACAGTCGGTAACGATGATACCTCATGGTCGGTAAATATTCAATAATGATCGAGAGAGAGAGCGCGTTCCAAAACTTATTTAAAAAGAAACCGTTTCGTTTGCAGTCTATTTTTTGATTGATTAAACTCCAATTAATTTAATCGATGATTAATTTAAGAAACATAATTGTTTACGTATCCCATGGGAGGAGGACTGGAGAGAGCGGATTGCGGTGGTGGGGGTATGAATTTTGTAATCGAAAATGCATCATAGGAGACCACCTATAACGCGCTTTTTACCGTAAGTAGCGCTGCAGTCCTCCATGACATCCATGCAGTGATGCCATCGACATCTAGAATGGACCGCTGATGGCAACGGTGGGGG